>NC_056736.1:201077139-201289639 GCF_019279795.1 Protopterus annectens | reverse complement strand
TTCTAGAAAAATCTCTTAAGCTGATTTTTCTTTTTTCAAAAGATTATAAACTTATTATTATTTTATTATTTTACATTTGTTTACCAGGGAGGTTTGACTGGGCAGAGCTGTCCGTTTTCATAGGAGGACCAGGGTGAAAAGCCCCAGAACAATTGTTAACATACTAAGATATTTACATGAGCATTGTGGTTTAGATATACAGTTATAAAATATAGCAGATAATAACATATGATTGCATAAGATATTTACATAAGCATAGTAGTTTAGACATACAATTAAAAGTATAGCAGGTAGTAACATGATTGTTGTTCATACAATATAAGTAGAGATAATTTTGAAGATGTAGTGAAGATAAGACAAGAAAGGAAAAACTAAAAAATATTAAACAGATAATCTTGAAGATGTAAAGAAGATAAGAGAAGAAAGGAAAAACTAAAAATACTAGCCAGGTTGTCAATGAAGGAGAATATAGACAAGTTCATATGTGGTTTATTGACATTTAAAGGGAATGCTTTTCATCTTAGTCTTGGGGAGAGTTAGTGGGTACAGATGGAATAGTGGGGAGTAGGTTGCGGTGAGTTGGTAAGCAATGTATGATAAGATATAGTGCATCTGTTGGAGTTTTAAAGAAGATGTTGGATAGTGGGTAGGGAGAAGATGTTAGAATATGCAACCCAGGTGCTATGCAGTTGCATGTCCAGGAGTTATTTAGGTTGGAAATAAGCTGTTTTTTGAAGATTTTTTTAGGTTGTACCCTGATTTGTAGTGGTAGGGAGTTCAAAGTCACGGCAATGTTGCTAGAATATAGGGAGTCACCAAAGCTGTAATGGGTTTTGGAGATTGTGATTATTGCCTTGTTAGTGGATCTAAGTTCTCGGTTATTGGAGTAGAGGGTGATCAGGTCTTGTAAGGCTGGAGTTTTGTCAGGTTGGAACAGTATTTAGTGAGCTAGAAGAAGCTAATTTAGAGCTATGGTGTTTAGGAGTTCCAGCCAGGAAAGCTGTGTTAAGGCTTGACAGTGGTGAGTGCGGTAGAAGGAGTTTATTGTGAATTTTGCTATTTTGTTGTAGCATATTGATAGCATGTTTAATTCACTCTTGTTTAGATTAATTAGGACTGGAGAAGCATACAGTAGGGTAGAGAGAATATGGGTATTAGCTAGGGTAACTTTACTGTTGCTGGTTAGGAAGTTTTTACATCTGTAAAGAGTACCTAGTTTTTGTTGACTTTGGTTATTGTATGGGCTATGTGCTTGTCAAATTTCATATTATTGTCAATAATGACCCCTAGTAATTTGGATTGTGTGACAGGGGACATAAGGGTATTATCTGATGCAGAAATAGAAAATAGGGGAATAGGTACTGCTGCTTTGGAAGGATGGAAGAGCATAAGTTGGGTCTTTATAGGAATTAGCATTAGCTGGGAGTTTGTTAGCCAGGTTTTGATGGATGTAAAGGCTTCTTGGATGTTGATGTGAAGTTGTTGGAGGGTGGGGGCACAGCAGATTAAGGTGGAGTCATCATCGTATTGAACTACATTTGCTAGAGTCTGGCTTTGTGAAGATTATTTGTAAATATGGTGAAAAGTAGGGGTCCTAGGGCTGATCCTTGGGGTACTCCTAGTTTTACAGGAAGTAGGGGGGAAGGGAGTTTTTCCACTGAACAACTTGTTGGCAGTGGGTGAGGTAATCTTGAAACTGTAATAGTGTGGGGGTTGTTAGTTTTAATTATGAGAGTGATGCTAGATGTTTTGTATGGGAGACTGTATCAAACACCTTTGATAAGTCAAGGAAAACTGCAGACACTAGTTGGCCATTGTTGTGTTGCATATTTACTAGGTTACTAAAATGAATGAGTGAAGTGGTAGTGCTATGGTTGTGGTGGAATCTGTGTTGAGTTTCAGGAAGTAAATTGTTGGAGTTGAGATTTGTCAGGATCTGGGTATGGATACATTTTTCCATTACATTAGCCTGTATGGAAAGTATAGCTATAGGGCGGTAGTTTTTTAAGTCAGTGGAGGTGCCCCCTTTGTATACTGTTATAATGTAAGAGATTTTCCAGAGAAGTGGCACCTTTTGTTCTGAGGTTGATCTGTTAATGATTATAAAGATTGGGTGGGAAATGGCTTTGGTGGCTATTTATGGGAATTTGGCAGGTAGTTTGTCTACTGCTAGGGTGGTGGGCGTAAGTTTGGTTCAGTGTCTATAGATGGTGCAAGTTGGTACAAGTTGAAGAGTGAAGGAGTTGGCATTATTTGATGGGTTATTTAGTATAGTGGGGGTTGAGGAGGGTGGGTCTGTTGACAGCTCTAGTACAGAGTTGGTAAAGAACTCATTAAATTGGGTGGCTGTGTTTATAGAGATGATGTGTCTATGTTTGGATGAGGAGTTGGTGATTCACCTAGTTGGAAAATACTGTTTATATTGGTCCAGAACTTTTGTGGGTTGTTATTGTGCTTAGTTTGAATTTCACTATAGTATTTTTATTTGTCTAATCTGATTTTTTTTTTTACAGTGTTGCTCAGTTCTAAGAATGTTTGCCTATTAGGAGCAGTTTTGTTTTTGCACCATGTGTCCCATGCTTTGTCCTTTTGTTTCGTAAGTTGCCTAGTGCTCTTGGTAAGCCATGGAGAATAGATGGTTTTACTGCAGATCTGTCTTGGTGGGCCAAGTTGGTTGAGAATGTCTAAGAAGATAATGTTGAAATACTGAACTGCTTCATCTAAAGGATATGTTAAAAGGGGGGACCAGTTAGAGTGTTTAAGGGCTAAATAATGGTCATCAGCCATGAAGTTCTTAGTGTATCTGATGTGTTTAAGAGAGCTAGTTCTATTGAGTTTAGTTTGGTCTCTGATGAAGAAGGTTGGGAAGTGGTTGTTTAGAGGGCCAGGTAGTGTACCGAAGTTATGAGAGGAAGATGGGCAATTGATGAGAATCCAGTCTAGTATTGATTCTTTTTTTTTTTTTGAGGTTTTTTCTATCCTAGTAGGGGGTTGTATAAGCTGTGAGAAGCCGTAAAGGTTAATATGATTTGAGGGGTGGGGTGAGTTAAGTGAGGTCCAATCAATACTGAAGTAACCTAGTATAATGGTTTTGTGGAGGAAGGCTTCTGATGTCCAGTGAATAAGAGATTCTAGGGTTTTGATGTTATCTACTGGAGGGATATATGATCCTAAGGTATTTAGATGTTTTTGTATTTAGTCTTACCTTAGCAAGTAGGATCTCTGCATTATTAAATGCATGGATTTATATGTTAAATAGTTCAACACTGATGTTGTTCTAATATAGGAGAGTGACTCTGCCTCCTCTTTTAGCTGTACTGTCTTTTCATAGTATGCTATAAACAGGGGGAAGTATTTATTCATTGTTAATGTGTGGCATGAGACGTTTCTGTGAGGAAGATGATGTCAGTTAAGTATAATGTTATGGTTGCATGGAGCTCAGTGGTTTTGTTAAGGATGTTTCTTATGTTATGATTTATTATTAGAATATCAGATGTTTTCTTAAGTAAGCTTGTATTGGTTTTAGACTGATTTTGCTGATTTGTTGGGCTTGTTATTGGACCTGGGTTGGGGTTGATATTGCCACTGCATAGCAGGTGACAGGCAATGTTTATTATGGTTTGTAGGTATTTGGAGAAGGGTAGCTCACATTGTATGGATACACTAGATTTGCTTTGATAATAGCAAAGTTTGTAGGGGTGTAGCTCATAGGTGGTGTGGTTAAAGAGCGGGGGTGAGACAAATAAGGGGTAGTTAGTGAATGTTGGAGGTGAGGTTGAGGTGGGGTGACATATTGGGGATTGTGATGTTGTTGAAGTAGGGTGAGGTTAGATGGGCTGTGATGGTGAGTGCTAGTGTTAGAATTATTTGATGGGAGTACATGTTAGGTTTGTTAGAAGTGGTAGGAGTGTATGGAGATAACCCTGTGGAATGTATAGTGGTTCTGATAGTATATGGGTAGGGTGGACTGTAGCACCTTTATGAGTGAGGAGGTACTATGTATGAGAACAAAGAGGGGGTAGTGGTGGTTTTTGTGATTGGCTAAGGGATGGAGGTTGAGTATGGGTGTGGTAAGGTTAAGTATAAAGGAAATGAGTAAGGGGGTGGGTGGAAATGGGGGTAGAGTAGGGGAGTGGAGTGGGCAGAGCCCTACCTAGGAGGGAGGAGCTGAAAAAATTATCAGGATTCTGACTAAGCAATGAAAGTAAGCAGTGTTGTACCTTAATTACAAGGATAGTGTCAATTACTGTGTTTCTACTATTTATTCACTGTGAATGGAAAAAAAACTGCTGTGAAGGGACTTGGGTGATTTTACAGTAGACAGAAATATTTGAGAATTTAAATATCTGCAGAGCACTGTCCTGCTTACAGGACAAGTTGTTTATCTGGGCTAAGATTCAGATGTTAGGTGGTATTCTGCTTCCACCTAATGGCAGTTAGTTGCAACGGCAGGGAATGGAAGGATGGGAAAAGACCTTGCAAGTGTGCATGCTATGCCAATATAATAAAAGTACTAACAACTAGATGCAATAATTAGTTAATAGGGAATACACCTACATAAGAATATTTCAGAGAGTAAAAGTGCCAGTAGTGAGTCCCTTTGCCTTCTGTTGTTTGCAGGATACTTTTCAGAAATTGTTCACTTGGGGGGGGGGCAGCCACGAGTGAAGCAGAGCTAGAGCTTTATGAAAAAGGAGACAAAAAGAGATGTATACCAAAACGAACAGGTACGGATTCCTTGCTCCAGCAGATTAAATCCAGACAATGTGATTGCCAAGAACCCAGGACAAATGAAATTCTCTATTAACGCAAAATTTATTAGGACAGCGTTTTCGCCGTGTACACTGACACAGCTTCCTCAGAATACAAAACATTAATTACTCTAAATCAATTTAAATACGTGTCCAAGAGGAAATGATGTCATAGCATTAGAAGGTTGATTAGGATACATAATACATTAATTAAAACATATATAAAATCTCATAAAAAATCTCATGAACAATGAGATTAAGGATATCTTATTTTCATCAACAAGGATGCAAAAATACATTGCATGGTGTATATTGAAAATGAGATTAGATGACAATAGAAACCTTGACTTATAAAAGTCAAAAACAAGTAAAAAGATGACAATTAAAAACACACTTAGGGTTTTTAATAACACTAATGTTAAGAACCACTAAAGGTGTGTGTGAAGAGTAAAATCTGAACAAGTTAGTTTACATTGTTCAGGAAAAAATGTGTGTAAGCTTGTGAAGCTTAAGTATCAAATCTTACAGCTAAATGGAACTCAAACACTCTTATAGGATACGTAAACTAAAAGGGAAGGGGGGGGGGGGAAGGGGAGGAGAGGGAGGGGAACCATTCATCTTAAGTAGCTTCTCAATTTTAAAACTGAAGAGATACTGCAATTCTCATTGAGTGCTGGAAAATTGAACGCATCAGTTCTAAGTTGCCACTCAAGTTCACAGAGTTCTAGCAGTAATGGAATAGGCCCACCCCTAACGTTACCTTGTATTTGATCTATTGCCATGAAAGAAAAACTGTGCCCAGGGTGTTTGATAGTGTGTGAAGCCAATGCATTATTTTCATTCCCAGTTCTGATCGCGTATAGGTGTTCATACATGCGATCACGAAGTCTACGATCGGTTTTACCAATGTAGAAGGATGGACAACAGTCACAAAATGCTACATAGACAATAGATTTACTTTCACAGTTAAGGGGGACTCTGATAGTATATTTTTTATCCCTTATAAAGAAAGTTTGTCCTGATCTAACTTTGTGGCATCTATTACAGAAGCCACAAGGAAACATACCTGTTTTCTTGTTATGAAAAGTTTTTAGAGTGTTCCTTTGTGACAGTTCTTTCAAATTGTTGTTTCTTTTAAAGACAAAACTAGGAACTGCACCAAGTTTATCACTAAGTGAAGTTCTACTTGTAATAAAGTCCCAGTTCTTACGTATGATGGACATTATAGCTTTCGAATGAAAACTATAGTTCATGATATAACATGAAGAAAGGTCAAGTGAGGGAACTTGTGATAGTGTGTTAACTTCAACATGGTTTATAATAGTGTCTTCGTGGAGGGAGATGTCTGTCTGAGCTTGGGAAGTTGCTGAGGCATCATTACTTAAGATGGCTTTAAAAAACCCATTAGATCTCTTTGTGTGTACCTCTGAGATAAGTTCACTTATAAGGTTAATAGGATAACCTCTATTCCTAAATAACTCAAAAAGAAAATCACATTCTTTTTCAAAGTACTCCAACGTACTGCACATCTTAGCTGCCCTCACCAACTGGCCTTTAACAATGGCTTTTTTCTGTTTGAACGGGTGATGGCTTGAGAAATGCAAGAAAGAATTGCAGTACGTTGGCTTTCTGTAGATGTTAGAGGTATACATCTGTATTTGGGTATTTTTAAACAACTTGATGTCAAGATAGTCTATTTCCGTACTAGAAAATTTGTACGTAAATTTCAAAAAGGACGTGGTAGCATTGATTGATGTAATGAAAGCCTCAGCTTCTGCAAGACCACCTTTAAATAGCAGGAACGCATCGTCCAGGTACCTAGTGTAAAATTGTACCAAAGACATTAGAGGTGGAGATGCAAAAAGTATGTGTTTTTCCCAATAGCCCATGACCATATTGGCCACGGACGATCCACAAGGGGACCCCATGGCAACCCCTTGTTTCTGGAGATAATACTTTTTGTTGAATGTAAAGAAGTTAGAAGACAGGACTATGTCCATGAGTTCTGTGATTAATTCAATTTCAAGTCTGGGTGCACCCATTTCTTGTAATAATAGTGCAGTCCATTCGAGTGCTTCTTGGTGTGGGATTGAAGTGTATAGGTCCACCACATCAACCGTGAGGAAGTTAACCTCACCGCTGAAGGGTAGACCATTTACACGTTCCAAGAAGGACCATGAGTCTTTACAGACCCCTGGTAATAACTGTACATACTTGGACAAGAGTTTGTCTACAACTTTAGCACTAGGGTATGTCATGGAGGACCTTCCATCAATTAACGCTCTCATTGGTGGATTCATTAGGTCTTTATGTATCTTGGGAATACCAAACATTATAGGTAACTTTGGTAGCATAATGTCGATGTAATTGTAAGTATCCAAATTAATCTTATTCCCAAGATACAAATCACGGAAGTAGCCCCTGATCCTGTTATGTGCTGTGTTAATTTCACTAATGGAAGCCTCTGAGTATGCTGGTGAATCTAAAACTAAGAACATTTTTTCATTGTATAATTCATTGTGAAAGATCACCAAACCTCCTCCCTTATCTGGTTTCATTAAGCGAACCGGTTCATGACATAAATTATTAAATGATTCAGTTTGTTGTTTGGAAGTGTTAAAAGTACAGTGAGTTTTTAACCCAGAAATGTCATTGAACAAGTGTCTAAGGTCCACCTCTGAAACATGTTCAAATAAAGCCAGGGAGGGATGAAGGGGAGGGTTAAGTACACTTGGGAGTCTAAGGAGAGAAGGAAGATCTACCATGGTCGTATCATTGTCAAAATACAATTTCAGATTTAATTTTCTCACAAAGCACTTGAGATTTATTAATTCTTTCGTGATGTCACCGAATTTACTCGGGACGAATGAATTCCCAAAAGCCAAAAGCTCAATGAGATCTTCCGAAAGCTGGATATCCGTAAAATTATAGATGGTGAAGTCCCCTTTGTGGTTGTGGACTAATTTTAAACCATGTTTGTTAAAAGTTTTTTCTTGGGCTACAGGAGTTCCTATGGGTATAGGAGTAACAGGACTTATAACTATTGGTTCCAGTTCCTCCTCCTGTTGTTCCGTTGCGGATATTGGCGTTGGTCTAAAAAAGAAGTGTTAGCCTGGTTATTTTGCCTCGTGTTGTATCTAGGAGCAGCATTAATTTGATTGCTATTAGCATTAAGGCCTCTAATCCTATTACTATTTGGATTATTGGCCTCTAATGTAGGCTCTATGAAATTGTCAAGTTGACTCACATCCTCCCCAAGTAATGGTCTATTATTTGTGGGAAATTGGAGTTTGGGGTAAGCTACATTGTTTTTATAAGCTTCCCTATCCCTAACCAGTTTCTTGCTTTTGTTAGTTTTCAATTTATTCAACAAAACATCAATGCTGTTAAGAGTTCTATCATAGTCAATTTTGTATTTTGGGAATTCCAAGTCAGCTTTCAAGTCATGATCCAGCGTTTCGGTTTCCAATAGTAACTTATTAATTTGAGTGTCATAATGTTTTAAAATGAGCTCAAGAAGTTGAATTCCTTGAGTCTGAAAAAGATTCTTTAAATCCTCGTAAAACAATGCATTATTAAGCAGGCCCGATGGAGAAAAAGTGTTCCGAAGCCCTTTAGGGATAAGACCCTCGTGGATGCATTGCCTGAAATATACAGTCTCTAGTTGTAGTTTTTTGATCTTCAAGACATTAGAATCAAAAGATTTTAACTTATCCAACAACGTGGTGTTTGGTATATCAGAATTCAGTACATTGTTGGATACTGAGTTCTGTTCAAGGAATGAGAAACCGTCTGTGTTCCTCATCCATTCATTAAAATTAGAGACAGTACTTACGTTATTACGAGAAGCACCGTGAACCGTTGTAGCAGTCATCCGAATCGGCTGTGTGCCTGCAGGTTCTGTTCTTTTAGGGCGAGCTGCTTCTGTCGTGTTAGAACGAGTAGGTAAAGCAGATGAAGCAGGTGGATTTACTTGAATATCATCACCGGACAAGTAATTTAAAGAAAAATTAGAAACCAAGCCAGCTGGAGTTAAAACTTGGGTACGGACATTACCTAGTTGTCCAGCTGGTATTGAAGAGTCCGGAAGAGTGTCAGGAACCGGGTTAGAAGTTCCTGTTTCCTCATCACCAGTATCTGATTCCCGGTCAACGAAAACAGCTGTTGTGTAGTTAACGCCACGCCTCTCAAAGGCTTCCAGTTTAGTGTTGAGAAGATCAACCTTCGTAGCCAGAGCTGAAAGAGTGTTAGAGACTTTGGTAAAAAAGTCTTGTTGGAGGTTTTCCGTTCCTGTACCAAGGAACAAATTAGGTGTGCTGGGGCTAACAGGACTATCCGTAGCCATATTAGACAAACAAGTGAAGAACGAAGAAAGTAAAAAACCAATGTGTACCAAAACGAACAGGTACGGATTCCTTGCTCCAGCAGATTAAATCCAGACAATGTGATTGCCAAGAACCCAGGACAAATGAAATTCTCTATAAACGCAAAATTTATTAGGACAGCGTTTTCGCCGTGTACACTGACACAGCTTCCTCAGAATACAAAACATTAATTACTCTAAGTCAATTTAAATACGTGTCCAAGAGGAAATGATGTCATAGCATTAGAAGGTTGATTAGGATACATAATACATTAATTAAAACATATATAAGAAATCTCATAAAAAATCGCATGGAAAATGAGATTAAGGATATCTTATTTTCATCAACAAGGATGCAAAAATACATTGCATGGTGTATATTGAAAATGAAATTAGATGACAATAGAAACCTTGACTAATAAAAGTCAAAACAAGTAAAAAAATGACAATTAAAAACACACTTAGGGTTTTTAGTAACACTAATGTTAAGAACCACTAAGCGTGTGTTTGAATAATAAAGTCTAAACAAGTTAATTTACATTGTTCAGGAAAGAATATGTGTAAGCTTGTAAAGCTTAAGTATCAAATCTTACAGCTAGATGGAACTCAAACACTCTTACAGGATACATAAACTAATTCTTATATATGTTTTAATTAATGTATTATGTATCCTAATCAACCTTCTAATGCTATGACATCATTTCCTCTTGGACACGTATTTAAATTGACTTAGAGTAATTAATGTTTTGTATTCTGAGGAAGCTGTGTCAGTGTACACGGCGAAAACGCTGTCCTAATAAATTTTGCGTTTATAGAGAATTTCATTTGTCCTGGGTTCTTGGCAATCACATTGTCTGGATTTAATCTGCTGGAGCAAGGAATCCGTACCTGTTCGTTTTGGTATACATTGGTTTTTTACTTTCTTCGTTCTTCACTTGTTTGTCTAATATGGCTACGGATAGTCCTGTTAGCCCCAGCACACCTAATTTGTTCCTTGGTACAGGAACGGAAAACCTCCAACAAGACTTTTTCATCAAAGTCTCTAACACTCTTTCAGCTCTGGCTACGAAGGTTGATCTTCTCAACACTAAACTGGAAGCCTTCGAGAGGCGTGGCGTTAACTACACAACAGCTGTTTTCGTTGACCGGGAATCAGATACTGGTGATGAGGAAACAGGAACTTCTAACCCGGTTCCTGACACTCTTCCGGACTCTTCAATACCAGCTGGACAACTAGGTAATGTCCGTACCCAAGTTTCAACTCCAGCTGGCTTGGTTTCTAATTTTTCTTTAAATTACTTGTCCGGTGATGATATTCAAGTAAATCCATCTGCTTCATCTGCTTTACCTACTCGTTCTAATACGACAGAAGCAGCTCGCCCTAAAAGAACAGAACCTGCAGTCACACAACCGACTCGGATGACTGCTACAACGGTTCACGGTGCTTCTCGTAATAACGTAAGTACTGTCTCTAATTTTAATGAATGGATGAGGAACACAGACGGTTTCTCATTCTTTGAACAGAACTCAGCATCCAACAACGTACTGAATACTGATATACCAAATACTACATTGTTGGATAAGTTAAAATCTTTTGATTCTAATGTCTTGAAGATCAAAAAACTACAACTAGAGACTGTATATTTCAGGCAATGCATCCACGAGGGTCTTATCCCTAAAGGGCTTCGGAACACTTTCTCTCCATCGGGCCTGCTTAATAATGCATTGTTTTACGAGGATTTAAAGAATCTTTTTCAGACTCAAGGAATTCAACTTCTTGAGCTCATTTTAAAACATTATGACACTCAAATTAATAAGTTACTATTGGAAACCGAAACGCTGGATCATGACTTGAAAGCTGACTTGGAATTCCCAAAATACAAAATTGACTATGATAGAACTCTTAACAGTATTGATGTTTTGTTGAATAAATTGAAAACTAACAAAAGCAAGAAACTGGTTAGGGATAGGGAAGCTTATAAAAACAATGTAGCTTACCCCAAACTCCAATTTCCCACAAATAATAGACCATTACTTGGGGAGGATGTGAGTCAACTTGACAATTTCATAGAGCCTACATTAGAGGCCAATAATCCAAATGTTGAGTTACCTGGCCCTAGGCGCAGTAATAGGATTAGAGGCCTTAATGCTAATAGCAATCAAATTAATGCTGCTCCTAGATACAACACGAGGCAAAATAACCAGGCTAACACTTCTTTTTTAGACCAACGCCAATATCCGCAACGGAACAACAGGAGGAGGAACTGGAACCAATAGTTATAAGTCCTGTTACTCCTATACCCATAGGAACTCCTGTAGCCCAAGAAAAAACTTTTAACAAACATGGTTTAAAATTAGTCCACAACCACAAAGGGGACTTCACCATCTATAATTTTACGGATATCCAGCTTTCGGAAGATCTCATTGAGCTTTTGGCTTTTGGGAATTCATTCGTCCCGAGTAAATTCGGTGACATCACGAAAGAATTAATAAATCTCAAGTGCTTTGTGAGAAATTTAAATCTGAAATTGTATTTTGACAATGATACGACCATGGTAGATCTTCCTTCTCTCCTTAGACTCCCAAGTGTATTTAACCCTCCCCTTCATCCCTCCCTGGCTTTATTTGAACATGTTTCAGAGGTGGACCTTAGACACTTGTTCAATGACATTTCTGGGTTAAAAACTCACTGTACTTTTAACACTTCCAAACAACAAACTGAATCATTTAATAATTTATGTCATGAACCGGTTCGCTTAATGAAACCAGATAAGGGAGGAGGTTTGGTGATTTTTCACAATGAATTATACAATGAAAAAATGTCCTTAGTTTTAGATTCACCAGCATACTCAGAGGCTTCCATTAGTGAAATTAACACAGCACATAACAGGATCAGGGGCTACTTCCGTGATTTGTATCTTGGGAATAAGATTAATTTGGATACTTACAATTACATCGACATTATGCTACCAAAGTTACCTATAATGTTTGGTATTCCCAAGATACATAAAGACCTAATGAATCCACCAATGAGAGCGTTAATTGATGGAAGGTCCTCCATGACATACCCTAGTGCTAAAGTTGTAGACAAACTCTTGTCCAAGTATGTACAGTTATTACCAGGGGTCTGTAAAGACTCATGGTCCTTCTTGGAACGTGTAAATGGTCTACCCTTCAGCGGTGAGGTTAACTTCCTCACGGTTGATGTGGTGGACCTATACACTTCAATCCCACACCAAGAAGCACTCGAATGGACTGCACTATTATTACAAGAAATGGGTGCACCCAGACTTGAAATTGAATTAATCACAGAACTCATGGACATAGTCTTGTCTTCTAACTTCTTTACATTCAACAAAAAGTATTATCTCCAGAAACAAGGGGTTGCCATGGGGTCCCCTTGTGGATCGTCCGTGGCCAATATGGTCATGGGCTATTGGGAAAAACACATACTTTTTGCATCTCCACCTCTAATGTCTTTGGTACAATTTTACACTAGGTACCTGGACGATGCGTTTTTGCTATTTAAAGGTGGTCTTGCAGAAGCTGAGGCTTTCATTACATCAATCAATGCTACCACGTCCTTTTTGAAATTTACGTACAAATTTTCTAGTACGGAAATAGACTATCTTGACATCAAGTTGTTTAAAAATACCCAAATACAGATGTATACCTCTAACATCTACAGAAAGCCAACGTACTGCAATTCTTTCTTGCATTTCTCAAGCCATCACCCGTTCAAACAGAAAAAAGCCATTGTTAAAGGCCAGTTGGTGAGGGCAGCTAAGATGTGCAGTACGTTGGAGTACTTTGAAAAAGAATGTGATTTTCTTTTTGAGTTATTTAGGAATAGAGGTTATCCTATTAACCTTATAAGTGAACTTATCTCAGAGGTACACACAAAGAGATCTAATGGGTTTTTTAAAGCCATCTTAAGTAATGATGCCTCAGCAACTTCCCAAGCTCAGACAGACATCTCCCTCCACGAAGACACTATTATAAACCATGTTGAAGCTAACACACTATCACAAGTTCCCTCACTTGACCTTTCTTCATGTTATATTATGAACTATAGTTTTCATTCGAAAGCTATAATGTCCATCATACGTAAGAACTGGGACTTTATTACAAGTAGAACTTCACTTAGTGATAAACTTGGTGCAGTTCCTAGTTTTGTCTTTAAAAGAAACAACAATTTGAAAGAACTGTCACAAAGGAACACTCTAAAAACTTTTCATAACAAGAAAACAGGTATGTTTCCTTGTGGCTTCTGTAATAGATGCCACAAAGTTAGATCAGGACAAACTTTCTTTATAAGGGATAAAAAATATACTATCAGAGTCCCCCTTAACTGTGAAAGTAAATCTATTGTCTATGTAGCATTCTGTGACTGTTGTCCATCCTTCTACATCGGTAAAACCGATCGTAGACTTCGTGATCGCATGTATGAACACCTATACGCGATCAGAACTGGGAATGAAAATAATGCATTGGCTTCACACACTATTAAACATCCTGGGCACAGTTTTTCTTTCATGGCAATAGATCAAATACAAGGTAACGTTAGGGGTGGGCCTATTCCATTACTGCTAGAACTCTGTGAACTTGAGTGGCAACTTAGAACTGATGCGTTCAATTTTCCAGCACTTAATGAGAATTGCAGTATCTCTTCAGTTTTAAAATTGAGAAGCTACTTAAGATGAATGGTTCCCCTCCCCCCCCTCCCCCCTTCCCTTTTAGTTTATGTATCCTGTAAGAGTGTTTGAGTTCCATCTAGCTGTAAGATTTGATACTTAAGCTTTACAAGCTTACACATATTCTTTCCTGAACAATGTAAATTAACTTGTTTAGATTTTATTCTTCATACACACGCTTAGTGGTTCTTAACATTAGTGTTACTAAAAACCCTAAGTGTGTTTTTAATTGTCATCTTTTTACTTGTTTTTGACTTTTATAAGTCAAGGTTTCTATTGTCATCTAATCTCATTTTCAATATACACCATGCAATGTATTTTTGCATCCTTGTTGATGAAAATAAGATATCCTTAATCTCATTTTTCATATATTTTTCATGAGATTTCTTACATATGTTTTTAATTAATGTATTATGTATCCCAAACAACCTTCTAATGCTATGACATCATTTCCTCTTGGACACGTATTTAAACTGACTTAGAGTAATTAATGTTTTGTATTCTGAGGAAGCTGTGTCAGTGTACACGGCGAAAACGCTGTCCTAATAAATTTTGCGTTAATAGAGAATTTTATTTGTCCTGGGTTCTTGGCAATTACATTGTCTGGATTTAATCTGCTGGAGCAAGGAATCCGTACCTGTTCGTTTTGGTATACATTGGTTTTTTACTTTCTTCGTTCTTCACAAAAAGAGATGTAACAAAGTCTTATCGGGGTAGGCAACAGTAAAAAATTTATATGGGCAAAGCATTGGCTTGGGGGAAGCTGTGGGTGCATGTGCATGGAGAATGTGAGAGGTAAATATATACTATACTATTATGAGGTATGGTACATGCCAGGTAAGTGAACACAACATTAATTCTCACTTGTAATGCATTAATAACATTCCTGAAAGAAATGAAAAATGAATAGTGTATTTGCATCTAATTTTTGATGAAACTCTGTCTCAAAAACATCATTGAAATCCTGTAAGATGTTGCGCATCATTGGGTTATAAGTATTACATTTCCTTAACACTGTATTTATCTGTCTTAAAATGTGGAATGTCATGTAAGATATACTGCAAGTTACAATTTCAAATCAGCTATTACTTTAGTAACACTTCCTTTGTGTGAAGGAATAAATGAAATATTTCGCTAGAGCTGAATTATGTTCCTCATTCAATGCAAAGTCACTCAAATCGTAAATGTTTTCAATGCTACCAATGTTCAGAGTCACTTCTTTCCTTTCCCTCTTCCCATTCCCCAATGTTTTACTTTGAAATTTTGATGTTAAGTCCATTCTCTTATTGGGCTGTTCAAATGGAAAGGGGATGGTTATAGAAGAGGTGGTTGCTCATCATCTCTAGCTACCACTTGTGCATAAGTTGTCTTAAAATCTTTTTAAATCATTCTTAATATTTTCAGTTAATGCTTCATTATTGTCAAACTCTTTGTTTAAACTTATTTTTGTTACTTCTTTTGATCCAAGACCTTGTTGGTCTATTGTTTTGACTTTAAAGGATAAGCTGTACCTAGCTGGTATGCTTCAGAATCTCTTAAAAGCTTTTTCTCTTTTCTGCTAACAATTGTAGAAACATGTCTACCCAGCTTGGCAGCAATGCCTTTATAAAGTGTGTTACAATAATGAAAAACACATTCTGTCTGATCTTTCCACCCATAACTCTAATCTGAGACTCTAAATCCTGGATTTTTAAATTTAGTTGTCTGCTAATCGCCTCATAGCATTCAGAACGGTATCACTGAAAAGTTTCACCAAGTCACCATAAAGTTTTTTGTCTTTTCAAACTCCATTTGGAAACTTATAAAATCGTAAACCAAATGGCACTTGCTCCATCTTAATGCATTGCTGTAAAAACAAAACCTTGTGCTATAGCATTTTCAGTTGCAACATATTTTTTTTCCAAATCATTAACTGCCTTTTTGAATTGGGCAATTAAACTAGTGTTACTGTCTAAACTAATATTAGAAACACTAGCCTCACCTTTATTTCCAAACTACTGGAAAGGATTCTCTTCCATTTTAATCCATTTTTCCAATGAAGTATCTACTTCTGGAAAATCCTGGACTAGCATTCATCCATCTGGTATATCCACCACCAATGAATTTAATGGTTGACTTACAAGTTCAAAGTTACTGTTGTTGTTGGTATTTCTGTTTTAACTGCTACAGCATCTGATGCTCATACTGCTGGCTGCTTGGATTTGATTAAATAAACCAAGTGCTTCCAAAACCACTGAAGCAAGTGTCTGCATTAGACTGATAATCTCAGAAGAGACTGAGTGAATGATTAAATATAAGTGAAAATCATCTTCATTTAGGAATCCCTTGACCATAGCTTTCCACCACTGCTCCCGAAGACAAACAACTAAACAAACATGATGCAGTGGTATAGAATGATCGGACTATGATTTAACAACAAAAAACATCTTTAATGAAAAAAATCGCCAAGGCAAACGAAATAGTGCTTTTGCTCCTTTAAATAGCTTGAACTTCTTCAGAATAAATAAGTTAAGTTCATATCATGTGTTAAATGCAAATAAAGTGTGTCATCACATGATTACAGATAACAATTAAAACTTTAAATGATAATAAATATTAATAATATTAATAAATATGAATAAGCCTAGAAATTCATATAATGTTATCCATCAGTCTTTAACACTAAACCTATCTTTGGCCATGACAAACAATGACATTTCCTAGAATCTTTGCAAACTATTGTATTTTTACCTAAATAATTGATGAAATCTTTGTCTTTAATGACTATAATGTGTGCATATCCAGCTTTAGGCACCAGTGAACCCTGCAGTCACTGGGGCCACTGTTGCTGGGGGTCTGCCAACCTCAGCAAGTTATCTTATCATGATATTTTCTAACATGTCTGTTGAACCAACAGAAACTAGTGCAGCAATCCTATATGCTTAATAAACTAAAGGGGTGGTAATAACTATTATTTAATTCTTCTTTAAAATTGAAAGATATGACTGGTTATATTAACAGTGTTTACCAAGTAACTGGCTTCACAATTACATTAGTTATTTTACCATTGACGTAGTGCCCTTGGCTTAGTTAAACCCAGGTGGTGGACATTCTCCACTAAAACCAACCAAAGCGGTGCAGACTAAATAAATGAAACCACAAAATGACAAACAATTCCACTGAAGCCGGTAAAAGAAACAGTCTCCTACACTGGTCTAGATTAACTAAGTACTTCTGTTTGTTTAATATATCTGTGAACTTCTATACAAAAAGTAACAAAAATATCCAGTTTTAGGTACCTGCAATACTTGTGGCTTTAAGGGACACCTTTAGTCATCCTTGACTATGTGGGGGACCCACAAAAGCTGCTGTAGCTTATTGAAAAATGAAGGGGAACATGTATTAATTTCCTGATTATGCTCTTTAACCTGAACAGAGCTGTAACATGATCCATTTAAATTAAAACTGATAATAAGCATGAGCATATTAAGCACTGGAGAGATTGGTAGCCCACTGACCTCAATGCTGAATGATTTTCTCTTTCAGAGAGTTTAGTAAATATTGGCAGAACACCAACTACTATAACTCTCAACTTCTTTGCTGAAGAACTTTGAGAAATGCCAACAATTATAGCAGAATAAAGGCTCAAAATCAGGAACATGTTTTAAATATCATTTTAATTCTGTTAAAAGTTATAGAATAACAACATTTCCATCAACATGCATTTTTGGATTATAAAAAGCATAAAACTCTTATGTCTGTATTTATCGACTGTCTGTAATCCTAAATGATTTACCAGAAAATCTTACTTTTTACAAAGGACAGAGAAAAATTATGAAGCAAAATCAGGAAAGGCCTCTGAAATCGGGGACAGTGAAAGGTATGCATTACTCTACAATGAGGTAAATAAAATGACTTAACCATGCTGCTGTTTGGAAATGTTAAACAACAGTCACAGATATGGTGTGGCAGTACCAGTGCTGCATAATGTATTTGCTGAAATAAGTACAAAGCTAGTATAGTACTGGTGTGTGTGTGTGTGTGTGTGTGTGTGTGTGTGTGTGTGTGTGTGTGTGTGTAGGCACTTATGCTTCCCCACTGAAGTGGCACTTGTGGACCTTAAAAGATCTGTCATGTGGTTAGGAGGGGAGCCAGCTGACACTGACAGACCAGTACTTTCATGACCACTGACAGTCAGCTCTCCAGGGAAATTAACGGGCTGATAAAAGTGTTTCAGCAGTACTGTAGTACTCTTATCTTTGCTGACAGGCTCATTGCCTAAGAGGGGAATAGATGGGCTGATGAAGTGATGGAAGGGGAGCCCTTAGGCAAAACCATCAGGATGTGGCAATAAAATCAATCATATGTACTAATTAAGTCTAAGGCTGTGCATTTATAGCTAAAATCAGAGGGACTGAGAAAAGAAGTAACTTGGATTATTGTTGCCGCATGGTAGTTTTGGAAACAGCTCAACAAATACAATAATCCCCTGCCCCCATTCACAAACAGGCTATTATACCTGTTTTTTATCTCATACTCAGTGATCTTTACAATTTTAGGGAAGCACTGACCAAATGGGTTGTGAGTTGTAACAGCTAGAAACAGAATGCTGCTATAACCTTGTCTAATTACGTACTTCACTCAGCAGAGTTAGAATCACGGCCACTAGTAGAGTAACATTTGATGTCAATATTAGTAGAGAGAACTCTGAGAAGGCTTTTCAAAGTCAAACTGAAAGCACACTGCAGTAACTGTTAATATGTTGTTTAATTTATCTATGTAGCTGAGCTGGTCAGGATAATTTGGTTGCTCTCCAGACACAAATTCTTTGCCTCTGGTAACTTCACCTCAAGATTTCAACATTTAAGTTTAGGACGGTGTACCGGTATACTACTCTTGAGGGTACAGCAGCTGCATCTTGGGTGTAAGCAGTGAAACTATCAGAAAGTCAAGAAGCAAAACAGTGCAAATGATAAATCATCCTGACTGCAAAGTACAAAGTCTGTATTTGTATATCACATTCATTTTCAGAGCAAGTCCCCCAGCAAATGAGCAACCCTGCAATATGTAGCTTGACATATTAAGTGCAAGAAAGGATAAATAAATATTTGGACATCTGATACACTGCTGTTGATATAATGCTGTTAAAATATGCTTCAGTAAAGATGTCTGCTCTGTAATAATTGCTTTTAAATGCAGAATGTGAGAGCTAGATTGTATTGTTACAGTATCATAAATTAGCTGACAAACCAGTAATTAAAATAGGTAAAACACTAATTAGGCAGATTTCCTCTCTACCTTCTAAAGTTATGAAAATGTATAGAAGCATATTAAACTTCATTTGTATTTCATTTTATAAAAAAGGGGAAGAAAATTCAAAATGCCCAAATGAGAATGGATGGTGGTTTGGGTAGCTGTGGTTGGAAAAAAAAATGAACAGAACATACGGATGATGACTCTGCCTGCAGAAGGCTAAGACAATAATAAACCCGGCATTTTGAATTATCCAAAAGTAGAGATTATGCACCAGTACGTATGACTGAGGTAGGACAAGTGATGCATACGCATAATGGTAACATACTTGCACAGCAGCTGACTTTACTACCTGACAGTGCTGAAGTCTCTATTTTGGTTCCTTATAGGTGTGCCTTATGTACTGCAGTGGTGGTGCTGCATTAGTGTTGTCGCCTCACACATTTATATATATATATATATATATATATATATATATATATATATATATATATATATATCATATATAAAAAATACACACACACACACACACACACACACACACACACACACATATATATATATATATATATATATATATATATATATATATATATATATATATATATATAGCTATCGATCTATCTATCTATAGGGGTCTGTGTGTTTAAATACATTGCATATTACATTACTTTCTACATGTCAAAACCTAAAATAGTTACAACAATATGAACAAAAGTAAACTGATAGAAAAAGAAGAACAAATGCATTTCTCTTCCCATGTGGTCATTTAATAAAAAGGAAGGAAGAAAGGAAAGAAGGAAGGGATGATTTAATGAATGGGAGAACGCAAACAAAAAAAAAAAAACAACATATTACCAGACATAATTTATCTGAATAGTTGTAAAGTTAGGGAAACTTTTTTTAGTAAGATAATGGGCATGGCTTGGTTTGGGGCAGCAACAGGGTTAAGTTATTTATATTGTCAGTACACATGAATAAGGACATAGAAGGGGGGTGATGCCCCTTCTGTACCATCTTACTCATATGTGCTAAGCCTAACCCTGCCCCTGCCCAAACACGGGCCTTACCTATTAACTTAGCAAAAACTCTTTGCCTAACAGTATCACTACAATTGATTGAAACAGATGCACAAATACGCACATTCACTCACTCAGGCATATACGCTAAACATACATAATAATGCATAAAAAATGCTAAGACTTTTACATTACCTGTAGATATTTTTAGGCATTTAGATTTCAACTTGGACAATATTAACATCTAATATCTACAGACAAGTATAAGCTAGAGTGAATTGTGATGGTGAGCTGTTTGAAGTATTTAATCTTAAATGAGGAAATAAGCAGGGATGTCCACTCTCACCATTACTAATTGCTTTATATTTAGAGCTATTAGCCAGAGACAAAGGGAATCAATATAATTGGACTCCTATGGGCAAATACTAATGGGAACATAGCCCTTTTTGTGGATGACATAATATTGTATGTTATCAGTTTGAACATAATATAAAACTTATGTTTGATAAACTGAAATATTTTACTGGTATAGCAGGACATAAAGAAATCAAATAAAAACAAAAGCTTAGTAATGGAATGTGCCATAAAACATGACTTGGTACAGAACTTCTCATTGTGGGGCAGGAAAAGATGAGATACATGGGAATTTGATTGAAATGAGATGTCGAGCAAGCAGTTAACAAATATATAAGAAGAAATTACTCAAAAAATTTTAAATATAATACTATGTAAACAGTTATGCGCTTTAACATTAAAATGCAAGTAGTTACGCTGTTTTTGGGTTCACTGGTTCTTTATGCATGCCAGGCTTACATGTATTAACCAAAAGATTTGATATGGAAGAAAATGAAACTAGACAAACTTTTAGATTATTGAACTTAGATCAACAGAAAAAAAAGAGTAAGACAGAAAAAAAGAGTAATGCATTGAGCATATCAGGCAATATTAGATATGAGAAGACAATACAGGAAAAATTAAATATTGAATGGAGTGAAAGAATAAATACAAAGGGTTATGACTAAATGAGCACATAATAATGGATTATGGTTGGTAAGACCAATTATAATGATTGTAATGCATTGAGTGTTATCTACTCCTTTTACCATCAGTTACAAAATGAAAAATAAAACTGATTTGTTTTACTGGTTATGAATGCCATTAAAGCAACTTCATGAGTGTTATTGCATAGGCAGCAAATAAGGAAAAAGTCAGGGACAATTTTTAAATATTGCAGACTAATGTATGTGAATGTCCATAGACATAGAAGGAAGGATATTCAAGGATCAAAGGAAGGAATGTCCCTTTCCATATACCCGATAGTCACTATCCTTTTGGGGTGTGTAACAACTGTGAAAGCACTGTTATGTTTGGGCCTCATGCTACAATAGCATATAAAAGGTTTATCTTTTTTTCTGATTTGGCAGTGTGATTGCAGTGTTACATGCACAACAAAGATATTACAGATGATCACTGGAGCAGTATATATCTTAGATATGCAACTAAGCTGGGAAAATTTAGAATTTTTGCATGGAAATGTTTGCACTAATATGCATATAATGGAGATATAAATAGACAATGGGCAGGATTCACAAAGCCTCTGTGTAAGAGTTACAAGGCTTACACGGAGGCTGCAGTTAAACGGTGTAACGTCAGCATGTCATGCATATGTATGAGGGCATGCTGAATCACACCTAAGGCTTACACGGTCCGTGGAAGACAGTAGGGGGCATGTCCATAGGCTGAGCCCTGCAAACGGACACGCCCCCAGAAGAGTAAAAGTCCTGAAAGTAAACCCCCACGACAGAGTCCGTGTAAATGTGAATAAACACAACACAACACATGCCCCCACAGAATATGAACATAAAATGTATAAATGAACATGTTATATATTTTTTTAAATTGTAAAGATGTTTGCCCGTGAGTGCGCTCGTTTGCGTGGGCGTGCCCGTAGCTTAGCCACAGTTAGCAGTCAGTGGAAAAGCATATAAGAACTACATATACAAAGTAAGCCAAGAAGCAATAGTGTAGCAGTAGAGATGTTGGCTGAAGAGCAGGCAGTCATGGTTCGAGCACCCCCATCATCAATTTTTATTTTTAGTGAAATAAGCACGAAACAAGTCCCTGACATATATGTACACATATAAAATTATATTTTATGTAAAATGTAATGAAATGGGCCATTTATTTTGAAGAAATGTGAGATAACAAAATAATAAAAATGTCAGATGTGCCTATAGCTGAGCTACAGTTTAACAAGTTGAGTGCATCTGCCCGTAGGTGAGCAGTGGTTTAACAGGTGTAAAATGAGTGCCTGTAGGTGAGCAGTGGTTTAACAGGTGTAAAATTAGTGCCTGTAGGTGAGCAGTGGTTTAACACGCTGAAACTGTGTGCCTGTAGCTGAGCTGAGCATAATATGCGTGCTGACAGCCAAATGACGCGTAAACCAGCATAACCCGTTTGCGCGGAGCTGCGTGTTGTGCCAACAAGCTAACCGACGGGCAACGTTGAGCAAGCTGTAACAAAACTGCCTTTACACAGACACACCTCCTAGCCTGTGTAGACACTCATAAAATATAAAAAGCAGTGGCCAGGTTCGAACCAAGGATACCATGCACCATAGTCAAGGTACTGAACCACTAAGCCATGACAGTTGCACTTAGAAATACAGTAATAGCAAATATATAGGAATGAATAGAAAGAGGAGCATGACAAAGCAGGTTTTGTGAAGCTGATACAATTCCAAAATGGCCAATCACAGATAAGTGCGGGAAAAATGGCATATATAAGCCCCATAGGCGGGAATACACAGCATAACCAATTGTAGAACCAACTTGCAGCCAGAATGTCAGGTGTAGGTGAGGGTAGTTGCTTTCAAGCACAGAGGTGGGGCATTGAGGAGTCCAAATATATGGTTTGGCTCCTTGTCCACAATCATGAGGCCCAACTCATGCAGGGCCAGGTCCTGTGGGGAGCATATAGGGCTGAGGCGTGGGACCGGTTGGCTCATGATCTCACCAGTGCCACAGGGATACCAAGGAATGGTGAGCAGGTCCATCACCACCATGCGGACCTGAAGAGATGGAAGCAGGACCAACTGAACCATTGGATCCAGGAGGCCTGGCAAATGCCCAATGCCCCACTACTGATTAAGTTACATCTAATTATTTATGTAAGAAATTAACCTAGCTGATATTATGGAGATGTGTATTCCAATATTACTTTATTTATATTACAGCTGCAGGTGTCCATTCTGCGAACCGTAGAGCCTATGGCAATAGGCTGTCACGGTTGCACCACCAGGCAGGTCAGTAATCCTCTCCCTGTAACTGTAAATAAATATAAAAGTATGACAGTTAGCAAAAGAGTGCAGTGTAGTCACTAAGTAATAAAATGTGCAAGTAACATTGTAAGAGGGTTTGCAAGTATTGCTTGATTACAAAAATGTGATGCAGTCTGTAATCCAAACAGAAAAATGAAAAAAGTCTGAAATAAAGATGTCCCACCTGTAATATAATAATACATAACCTGCAGCAGGCTGAAAAGTACAGCTGCAGAAGCTGAGTAAAACACATGCGTGAAATATATCCCTGTTGAAATACAGAAACATGACAGAAGTGAGACTGTTGGAAAGGATTGTTATAACTACAGGTAAAACATGTCAATAAAGCCTAGAATTAAGTACCATCCTGAATTGTAAAAATAAAACAAGTGAGAGAGTGTGAGAAAGAGTTATGAATCCACCAATAAAGTAGTAATAACTCCTGAATAAAGTATACTGCAGTCAGTATAGAATTAAATGAATGTGACAAGCAGAACCAAACTGTAAAATGTGTTGAAAATGTTACCGCAGCTGGAATGTGTATCCCAAAATCTGGATATGTTGCTCTCAGTCTGCAATATGCAGATAGTATGGTTGTCTGAAATACCAAACATCCACAGTTGTCTATAGCTATATAAAGCAAATGTAGCAGGATGATGTAGCTGAACAGAGCCAGATATGAATGTGTATGAATAAAAATGAAAATGTATATTGATGTAGCAGTAACATTCCTATCACCAACTTGAAGTAGTTATCACATAGGAAACTGTAGGCAGAACTGTAGTGTGTATATATCTGCAGCTAGCAGAAATGTACAGCATATGTATTGGTATTTGAAGTTGTTAATTACATTTTCTTCACCCTACCCTATAACCACATATAATCCATCCCACGTGAAATTGGTATGTGCAATCAAAATTAACACCCCTGGACATTTGTCCTGTTGGTTCATACATATTTGCATGTACGTTGATGCATCTGCCCTGTTCATACATCCAAACCTGATGGCCTGTTGCCATCAATCAACCCTGCATGTTGTTGGACTGTGTATTGCTGTTCAAAATATGCATGCGTTATGCTTGCTGTTCAATGGTTTGAATATCTGGGTGTTTGGTTAATGGGAATACTAATGCATGCTGCTACAACTAATTGTGAATGGTAATGTACGTTACTAACCCAAACTGTCATGACATAATGCAAAACATAGGACGACAGGGAAGGCGGGTTCCAGCGGACCCACCTCTCCCTCCTCAGCTGGCGAGTGCATCTGGCAGTAGTGCCCAGGCCGGTCGCTTCTCCGGTGGCCCTGTGCCACCTGCGGGTGGAAGCGCTGCAGGGGATGGGGCTCGTCCCACCTCTGCAAGTGTGGCTGGAGGAGAACATCCACTCACCCTCCGTAATGTCCGGACTGTGGTATGTAAGGAGATCCGGGAAGCTGTTCTTGAGCCCCTACGCCAGCTTGAGGCACAGGTGGCACAACTAATGTGCTTGCCTGCTGCTCGGCCTACACAGCCCCCAGCACAGCCCTGTCCTGGGCCGTGAAGGCACAGTGGCAACTGCCCATGGGTGGGGATATCAGTTCCACTGTTGCCATCTGTGGGCTCATGGGCTCTAGATATCCAAACATCCGTCCCCGTCAATTGTGTAACCCCCCACATGTGTCATACACCACCCCTGTATGCGTCTAGTTTGTCTTGTCTGTTAACCTACCCAACCTACCTCCCCAGCTATACCAACTTCCCGTACCTGACATACCACTCTCACCTGAAAAAAAAAAAAAAAAAAAAAAGGGCACTCTGTATCCACAAAAAAATTACGCCCCATACATAGCTGCCCATTTTGCACACATGCCTGCTGGACATGGAAACTGTCATTTACAATTGGCTGTACAACAAGTATTATTGTTGTCCTTACACCTCTCTCAGGGGTGGAAGGTTTCAAATGTCACACCAAATTACAAACATATGCACAGCTGTTGCTGATGAAGAAATGGGCAGCTATGGGCCTTACCTACATCCCTCCTGCAAAACCCGAGCTTGTTTCCCTACTGTCTTACCCTCTTTGTGACCCCTTTTTCACCACTTTCCTGTCTCCCCATTTTCATTTCTTTCAAAGAAAATAGCACGGGTGTGCGCAAGAGTAAGCACTTTTAAGCGGTTGTAAGCAGGTGTGCGTGGAGCTGAACGCCAGTGCGCATGCGTGAGCTCCGTGCAAACCAGCGCTAACCCGGTTACAACTGCTTAAAAGTGCCTTAGGCACTCTGAATGACAAGTCCTGTAGTCTGCTCAAAAGCTAAATAAAATCCCACTGTCAGTTCCGAACCCAGGACCTTAGAAACAGTAGTCTACATGACTTACTACTAAGCCATGACTGTTATATAAGAGCATTGTGCTACAATAAATATATCATGTAATAGTAGGAATGAATGTAAAGGGAATATAGGATGTGTAGTACACAAAGCATGTCATGTATATTTACTGTCAAATGTAGTGGATTTCTAGAATAGTAGTGTGTGAACAGAAACAGCCATGCTAGTTTGTAGCTAGTAGGTAATAATGTCACTGTAGCACCTTGCAAGCCACACACAGCAGGATAATCACTTCCCATACCCCACAACCTCTTAAAGGAACACATCTGAACTAAGTAATACAAAATGTGGAGCAAAGGGCCAAAAACAGGGACACATTCCAAATAATGCTACAACAAACCTAGACAATTCAGAGAGTAACAGGTTCTGCATTTTGTTGGATGTTTGGAAGGGTATGAAGTCTGAAACTGAAATGTTTGTCTCTATAGTCTGACTTGAGCCCAGAGTGATTTGCCAAAAAAGCTGTTTATGAGATATTGACCAAAATATGAGGCAAAAATGTGGACAACCTGCAAATATCTGTACACTTGAGAAGTCTGACACTGCCATATTTGAATAGTTAAGAGCCTAGACATAGCAACAGTGACTGAGTTACAGGGATGCCCCACAGATTCCCTGTGAAATGTACAAACAGTAGGCAGAAAGGTGTTACAACACATGCAATGGTAACTGTGAAGTACTGAAAGTATGCACCACTTGCACGACAGAAATAGTGTAGTAATGCATATGCTCATGCTATCCCACAGTCACAACTGCAGAATACCAGACAGTTTAATGGGTGTACCCCACTGATATGTACCATTCCATGAGGCAGATAAAAGATGCACCTGAGAGTCTCTGGGGCCTGCTCAGCAGCATACTCAAATACCCTAATAGATGTCAAGGCCCACACCATGGCCAGACCACACTGCATGCAGTAACACCCTAGCAGATATAGCAAGCATTCCAAGGTGTGAATGTACATGGAAATTAGGAAAGCCACAGCAACACACTACAGTCAAGACACCTAGCAGGCATACAAGTAGTGAATGTAAAGGGCAAATATTGAAGCCATAGCAACAAAGTGCAAGAGCCACTGCTATATACCAGTTACACCACATGTCCCACAGGAAAGCACACACACCCACATTAACAGTAGTAGTAGTCTTAGATGTCAGTGTACATACACACTTAGTACAGGAAACTGGAGAAATGAATGGAGAAATGTTAATCTACAACACAGCCAGAAATATGAGAGAGATACTAACCTTTACACTCACAGAACAGTGTCCACAGCATACCAGCATGGTCCCTGCCCTTAAACTCTGAAAGGGCTACGCCTATCTCACATACCTTTTTATAGCACTGTCCTGGAATCACAGTGAAAACTGCAATCAGTACACAACTGGCTGCATGCAATTAGCAAATGCTGGCTAACAATTGGTGCAGAGGCCATCACATGGACATATGCAGATACCTACAAAAGCATGCTGTACTCCCAGTCCACACATGCAATACTTTCATTGCACACTGTGGAGGTAGGGAGAGACAGAGAGAGAGAGAGAGAGAGAAAAAAAAAACATACACAAACAAAACAAGTCATCAAAACCCACTCGAAAGCTGCCAACTGCCAACTGGAGCAGCAGGACACCAAACGGCAACGCAAGCAGCTGTGACAAACACAGGTAATGTAAAGTAATACTTTAAAAGTCTACATACTGTGAACCCTCCATATGTGTCATTGGTCTGTATCCATATGTATATGAAGATGTGCATAGGGCAGGGGACATACAGCAACTATCAGTGAAGGCTGTACATACATATGTATGTGAGGGCATCTATGTGCACATATCAATGTACATTGAATGTAGGTTGTAGTGCAATGTACAAAGTAGGTTTCACAGTTATGTATGTTTAGCAGTATGTCAGTGTGTGTATACAGTTTTGTAAACAAACATGTTGATATACCTATCTATCATATGGATACATATGTATGTCAATATATGTATGTATGTGTATATATATATATATATATATATATATATATATATATATATATATATATATATATATATATATATACATAATATGCATATATAGAGAGGGATGTAGGAATACATAGAGAGATGTAGATAGATAGAATATGTAGAAACATATATAAGTAATACACACATACAGATATAGATATATGTAGATACATATACATAGACAGACAGATCTGACTATCTACAGATATGACTGTATATGACGATCTCACACTCCCCCTGTCCCACCCCCTCTGTCACTATCACCCCCTCTCTGTCACACACACCCCTCTCTCTCCATATCTATAGCAATATATGTACATCGATATATATATGTGTATATGTATACAGACATATATATATATATATATATATATATATGTCTGTATACATATACACATATATATATACATACATATATATATATATATATATATATATATATATATATATATATATATATATATATATATATATATATATATATATATATATATATATATATATATATATATATATATATATATATATATATATATATATATATATATATATATATATATATATATATATATATATATATATATATATATATATATATATATATATATATATATATATATATATATAGATAGATATATATATATATATATATATATAGAGAGAGAGAGAGAGAGAGAGATGTATATATGTTCTGAGTGAGGCACATGTGTACAGATGTATTGCAACAGGTGCCTGGTGACAAAGGCATGGAGTGAACACCAGTGTCAAAACTGGAGTACCATACCCCATTTCAAATCACCTACACCAGTAACCACCAGATATGTGATTGGCTGCCCACCACTGCAAGTGTCAGGGGTGAACAGGGTCATAAATGTGTACAATAGTCCCCCCAATGATAGTCACAGTGGCACACTGTTCCTGGAATACCTGCACATGGTATGTGTCAGCAGACATGGTGTGTCAGCTGCGGACATGTAGGTCAGTGTACCCCTCCACACCACGCAATGGCTGCCATTGTATGTACCTCACATGACAGCTACAGATATGGAGAAGGACACAGTGACATGTACAACACTGTGACAATGCACTCAAACACATTACCAATGCACAGTGACTGACAACACCACAGAGTACACACATACTACCCACATAGAGGTTACCACTCCTGGATTTACATACTTATGTCACACCCATGACAGATGTCCAACAACCATAGTAACACCTCACACCATCCACAACCTAAATGACTGCTGTGTGTCGTCTGTGACACTGCAGTAGAGAGCACATGGCAGAGGTACAGGTTCCTACCCACAGATAAGACATACCCTGCAATAAACCACACAGCATTAAGAAACAAGACTCCCCATGAGTACATGTCAGACATACCCCTGCTGAATGTTAGTCAGATAGGTAATATGCCATATGAGTCACCCTGTGTAACTGTTTGACAGGAGCAGGTACCATCACATCACATGTGTCACAATGGTCAGGGTAGCAGATCAGTATGCTGCTGTAGTCCCAGGGGCAATAGCATATTGTATTGTATTGTATTGTAATGTATTGTATTGTGTTGTATTGTATTGGTTTGTAGAGGTGCCTCCTTCGTGGAGTGGAACCACTGCTGCTGTACGCCAGTGTACAGGTACATATCCTGTAGTCAGGCTAGTGTTACATAGCACTTCAATATGTGTGTTTAGCTCCTCTTGGAGTTCATGTAGCATGCATCCGGGGATACCATCAGGTCCCATTGATGCTGTGTTTACTGCTTTTCTGAGGGCGGCTCTCACCTGGACATCTGTGATGACAGGGAGGTTATAGTCAGCTGGGATAAGTATGTCTTAGTTTGGGGGAGAGGGAGGGGGGAAACTTGCACTGAACCTGTCTGCCACAATGTTGCCAATATCTGTGGGTTCAGTGAATTATTTGTTGTTGTGTACTAACTATGAGCATATTGGAGGGTTTCTGACCAGGTTGCTAACATAACTGAAGAAGGCCTCGTGGTTATCTGTAGTGTCCCCATTGATTTCCCTCTCAAAGTTGCCCATGGATGTTTGTATGAGAGAAAATAGCTCCTTACTAGTGCTGATCAGACATGCCTTCCCTTTATGGAATTATGCTCTGAATTGCAGTACCTTCCATCTTTTGTTATACAATCTGTCTATGGCTGTGTTCCACCAGACAGGATGCTTTCCCTTTCTGGAGAGTGTCTTGGTCTTATATGGGATTGCATGAGCCATGCATTCTCGGAGATGTCCATAGAAGTCATTTGTGAAGGGGTCAGCATTGTCGGTTGTGTCTTCCACTGGTCCAGTGGGCTTAAAGGATACCATGTCAGTGTTATGAAGTGTAAAGTTTGCATTTGAAATGTTATTCACTGTAGTTGTTTGTGCTGGTGGTGGAGGTGGGATATGTATATCCAGGGCAATTAGTTTGTGGTCAGCTCACAGTAGTTGATGATGTACCCCATACAGTACCTCAATACAAACCCCCAGAGTGAGGAGGTGCTTTGGACCTGAATCAGTGTTCTGACTGCTGGGGTTTGGTAGTATGTCGTATGGAGTGTGCCAGGTACTGTTGCATAGTTGTTGGCTGAGCACTGATACCTGGCCATTTACATGTGTATTCACCAATAGACAGACAGATGCTATATATGTGAGATATGTTGTATCACAACAGTCGAGTAGCATGTGTAGTATGTGTGCCAAATTCTGCTGACATATTTTGCTGATATCATGTTATTTCCTTTTTCAGGACCATGGCTCACCAGCGCAATCCAGCGTACTCTGCAGCTGAGGATGAGGAAATACACCAGAGCCTGGTGCAGGATTATGCAATACACTTTTCCCGCACCAGCCAGAATCAGAAGGAGAGGGCCGCACTGTGGCAAGACCTGGTCCGTCGGGTAAATGACATAGGCATGCATAATAGGACATATGAGCAGGTACAACATCACTGCAGTGATTTAATCAGAAATGTCCATCAGCGTGCATCGGATATCCACAGGCAACAGGTTGCCACAGGTGGTGGGGTGGCTACACATCCCCCCACTCACCAGACTGGAGGGACTACTCATAAGTGTTGTGGCTCCAGCCTGCCAACAACAACAGCAGCAGACCTGCATTATGATGGAGGCTGGAGCCACACAGCAGCACGACTACGAGCGTGCAGGTAATATGCCATATGTATAGTTGACTGTTGTGTACACTGGTAGTTAATGCATGTGTGAGGTGTGTCCTTGGTTTGTAGCTGTCATCATAGTATTTAATGTGCAAGTGTGATATTCTCAATATCAGCAGCTGACCTGTGAAAGGCAACTGTTGTACTACTGACCTGTATCATACTCAGTAACAATGGCACAGTTGTGCCCACTGACATTAATTTCCTCACTTCTGCAGGTCCCTCCGGTGTAACAGCAATGCAGCCTATCCATGCTGGTGAGTGTGTATTAACAATACCTTTAATAGTCTTGATGGTAATAGTAATATTAGGCTCACTTAGTAGTGCTCTGTGTATGCATGCAGGTGTGTCTGTGTCTGTGTGTTGATATCTCGCATACTGAGTAGTGTGCAAGTGTGCAACTGTGTGCAACTGTGTGCAACTGTGTGCATCTGTGCATGTGTGCATGTGTGCACCTGTGCATGTGTGCATGTGTGCATGTGTGCATGTGTGCACCTGTGCATGTGTGCATGTGTGCACCTGTGCATGTGTGCACCTGTGCATGTGTGCATGTGTGCATATGTGCATGTGTGCATGTGTGCATCACTGGTAACATCGTGTAGACATTCTAAACTGTGTTTCCTGTTTCCCTCCCACAGGTTCTGGTGCTGCTCTGGTGTCATGCAGCAGGGAACCTGAATCAGGTGCCATGGGTAGTGATAATGATGACACCTATGTAATGGCACAGGAAGGTATGCCAGGGTCCGTCATTGTTCAGCCAGTTGACAGTACACAGCTGTCAACCCCATCAATGCGCACAGTCATCCTGCCAATACACCCTTTGTCACCAATGCCCCTAGGTGATGGACAGGATACAGTGGGCATTGACCAGGGTAAAGTGGTATCTGTGGCACATGCTTCCCCAGACAGCAGCCATGGGCATGGCCCTGAGATGGTACCACACAGATAGATGTCCAGGGGTTCTTGTGGGAGCATCCGTGGGCGTACTGCCCCTGTCAGACGTGCCCACAGAGGTCTTACAACCTCAGCTATGTTTCGGGCTGTCATGCAGGCATAGTCACGTGTGGAACGGTACACCAGACAGGGTCTGAGGGAGCTGACAGCATGTCGCACAGCCATGACTGACAGTATGCGTGACATTGTGGCTGCCATCTGTAATTTCACCGATGTCATAGACAGATGTTGTGGGGACATATTAAATCGGTTCCACAACTACATGTCCATGAACCAGGTCAATGGTGGATGGTTGAGGCGTCGACGTGGGCGTATGCCAGCAACAGCAGCAGCTGGCAGTCGTCGCGGATGACAACAGGGCTGTGGCCACCCTCATAGTGCCAGCAGCAGCCCCAGCAATGCTGGGTCTGTGCTGTCATCAGACCGCCCCAGGAGACCAAGTTCACGTGGCTCTGGACAGGCCCGACAGGGATCTGTGTCCAGTCAATGAACACCTGCTTCTGATGACAGTACCCAGTCTGGATTGGTACCGGATACGGTCCGTAGCACCCTTGCAAGGCACAGGTACAGTGTCTGTGGCAGAGACACTGATCTGTATGACCTGGCAGGTACAGTCTGTGGCTGTTCACAAACACCAGTATATGGCAGCCATGAGGTGGAACTGTGTGCATCCATACACACATGCGAATTGACAACACCTAGGGCTACTGCATACACGCACACACTGCATCAGCATTGCCCCACCTTGTACTGCTGTCCCTCACCAGCACACATACACATACATGTCAACTGGTGGTATCAGTGGCAGACTCAGGCATACCAAGTTCACACCCTGTGCATATGATGAAACTGTGCCACCTCCTGCAATCTGTAACATCAGTGCAGGTACAGGTTAACATGTTGCTGATGCACAGGGTGACTACATAGATGTGTAGTAATAGTATCATGTTGTTAACAGTACTGTGTGCTGATATAATTGTGGGTATATCCCAGCATGCCTGATGCAGTAAGGGTATGATTGTCTTGTACTGTTGTCTACACCCATGGTAAGTACCATAGTGTATCATCTGCACATGTTGGCATACTGGTGGTAAGGATGTCAACAGAAGGCTACATACATAGGTAGCACAGGGGATAAGGTAATGAAAGTACTGATACGCAATGATGGACATGTAAACTGCAAGTGGCATGTTGCCCACACTGGACTCTGCAATGCGGATGTTTGAGGATGTTGATATGTGTGCAGTACTACACAACTGGTACAGGACACACAGGAGCACCCTAGCACTGCAAGCTCACATCTCATACCATGCTAGACAGCCCCAACACACAAAACTAACTTTCACAGGAGGGAGAGTCCCCATAAATGTCAGGGATACTGTGGTGGCAGGACAGGTAGCATACATCCTACTAAGTATGGAACCACTGAGTGAAGGCTCAGTGTCTGTTATTTGACATGTGTATTACTGCAGGTATGAGCACCTGGGTTTCCATCCAGTTATTGTACATCCTGATGGTACATGGTCTGTACACATGTGTGCTGAGACTGGACCCTAGCCATCTGACCTGTGTATTTCCATGTACATGTGTATAGTGCCTGCATATTTGCACTGTTACCTACTGGAAGTGGTACAGCTTGTTTGTTGTACAATGGACTACATGCAGCCCTGCTTACTGTAGCTTTGTTTGCATGCATGTTTGCTTGCAGTTACCCTGGAACACTGATCCCACCTGCAATGCAGTTACAGAGCTTCTGTGGACTCCTACTGACGTCTGCATAGCTTACTATATGTATGTCCATGTCTCACTTGACCAAACGTCACTGTTTGTCTTGTTCACATGTACGTTGCCTGTGACACATTGCATATGACTTACCTGGCATTTGTCCACGTGAGCAGTCATATATGCCAGTGCTAACTAATCACAGGCACTACACCCTTACATACTCACCTTCTGTACCTTGTTCCCCATTGGTCCTATGTGCTGTTAATCACCATGGCAATCACAATACTATGGTAGCATGTGCAAAGGTCACTTGTCAGTCACCTCTATGGTACAGTTGTGGAATATGTGGGTCATGTGGCAATGTCACAGCTGCCACATGTACACAGTCAACCCTCTCCCCTACACATGGACGTACAACACATGTATGAGATGCAACCACATAGCCAAACTGTGGACTAAGCAGTCTGAACCCAGTACTGGCATAACCTGTCAGGCGGCATGAAATACTACAGTGACTACAATACCAGTCTGATGTAGACCTACACTGACAGCAATCCAAACACGTGAACACACTGGGCCATTCGTGGAGCCTCAGAATAGCATCCTGCCTGATCAGCAGACACCTCTGCAGCTGGCACACAGGCATACGTTACAATGGAACACAGCACGTGCAACACATAGCACACAAATCCTGTGTGCCAAACAGTCACAGCCTGTACGGCTAGACAACACACCTGCTACAGTTGTGTTAGGTACCTTTATTGGCTGGTACAGTGAGGTCCCGCTCACCAGGCTGGACAAGGTGAAGGTCACAGTGATATGCCCGTGGGGCACTATGGTCCACCACATAACACAAGCATACAGGTCAGTCAGAGGCATGGACAATATGACTCAGTCATTGTCCATGCCACTATGGCTGACCTGTGATGTACCTCCCTGGACTACATAATAGGGAACATAGAAGGGCTCTCTGAGCATGTGGCACAGGCTGGTATGACCCTGACCTTGGTTTGCATCATACCCTCTCCAGGAATGCTGATGTATTACTGAATGCTGATGAATTACTGTAGCTACAACACCCTAGCTGAAAGGTTCCTAGCATGTAGTCACTGCATTGCTATGGAACAACGTGTTACCACTCCCACAACAGGTGAAAACATGCAGCACCTGTTCATCAGCAACATGTAGACTATATGCCCCAGACCAGATGTGCATCCCTCGCTTCTAGGATGATACCATATACAACTCACACTGTGTATACATATACCACATGCAGCACCCGCACAGAAGACCACAGTCATAATGTTATCCAGTGCAAATACCATGTATTCACATGTGGCAGGCATCAGACATGGGAACTATTGAAGGTCACAGGTACATATGTGTATTTGGCACACACATACATCATCTGTGTCCATTGCCATTATTGGTTTAATCGATGTCATGCATTATTGTGAACAACAACCCACACGCATGGGCATTCTGTGTGACAAAAACACACGTGGCATGTGTGGAATTCAAAGCCACAACTAACTGTGCTATGACAGTAGTGAGAGAGGCAGTAGCAGAGCATGCTATTTGCATTAGTGGGAGATTTGCCCTCTTCTGCTGTACTTGTAGGGTGCTGACATCATCTCTGTATAGAGATTGGAATTTGCAGCAGCTGGTGTGTTGTACTGGTTGCCAAAAGGGACATTTTTCTCACACAGAATTGCACACACACTAACCCCCCTTTATCCAAACACACACACTTGCAGGATTTAAACCCCTACCTAACTATGTTATGACACTCAAGATGGATGCATTAGCGGAGCGCGCTATTTGCATTAGTGGGAAGTTTCTCTTCTCCTGCTATACTTATAGGGTGCTGACATCATTGGTGTTTAGAAAGGGGAATGTGCATCCTGTAGTGTGTTCTCCTAGTTGCCAAAAGGGGCATTTCCCTCACACAGAATTGCACACACACTAACCCTCCTTACCCAAACACACACACTTGCCATTTGCAGGATTCAAACTCCTACTTAACTATGTTATGATACTCGAGATGGACTCATTGGCAGAGTGCGCTATTTGCATTACTGGGAAGTTTCCCTTCTCCTGCTGTACTTATAGGGTGCTGACATCATCAGTGTTTAGAAAGGGGATTGTGCATCCTGTAGTGTGTTATCCTAGTTTCCAAAAGGGACATTTCTTTCATACAGAATTGCACACACACTAACCCCCTTCCACACACACTGAGCATTTGCAGGATTCAAACCCCTACCTAACTATGTTATGACACTCGAGACAGATGTATTAGCAGAGTGCGCTATTCGCATTACTGGGAGGTTTCCCTTCTCCGGCTGTACTTATAGGGTGCTGACATCATCAGTGTTTAGAAAGAGGAATGTGCATCCTGTAGTGTGTTCTCCTAGTTGCCAAAATGGACATTTCTCTCACACAGAATTGCACACACACTAACCCCCCTCACCCAAACTGAGCATTTGCAGGATTCAAACCCCTATCTAACTATGTTATGACACTTGAGATGGACACATTAGCAGAACGCGCTATTCGCGTTACTAGGAGGTTTCCCTTCTCCTGCTGTACTTATAGGGTGCAGACATCATCAGTGTTTAGAAAGGAGAATGTGCATCCTGTAGTGTGTTTTCCCAGTTGCCAAAAGGGACGTTTCCCTCACACAGAATTGCACACACACCAACCCCGCTCACCCACACACACTGAGCATTTGTAGGATTCAAACCCCTACCTAACTATATTATGACACTTGAAGAAGACGCATTAGCAGAGCACACTATCAGAATTACTGGGCATTTGTTCTGGACCTGCAGTATTTATAGGGTGCTGACATCATTATTTCTACAGAGGTATGTGCATCTAGTACTACCTGCCAGGTGGGGAATAGCATATATATGCATTTGCAGCCACCTACTTCAGGGTCAGATATGCACATCAGCACTGGCAGGTTATGTTCTGTACCATGTTTCATGACCACAGGACCTGCAACACACAACACAACCAGTTCGGACCACCCCTCCCACATCCAGGACACACACTTTGCTTCCCTGGGAACAGTGCCAAGATATGCAGGTGTTCACATACACCATTCCAGTTGTTAACATCAGGTACAGGTATATTGTGTGTGGGAACTACTCAGGCCTCTACAACATTACCCTACAGCCATTACAATTTGTGAGTCCATGTGCTATGGCAGAACCACTCACCACAGCCACAAGAGGGAATACATATGCACCTGACCATCTGCAACATGGGTACTCACTGTTCCACACCAGAGGTAGACCACCATTGTTGATATCTGACCATACCCACCTTTCCCTGGACATCCATATCCCATTGCCACCCCCAGGCAAGGTTGTCACTGCAAACAAAGTGTATTTATCAAAAGCAGACTTTACACTTGTGAAGACTGGGGTGGAAGACTTCAAAGGACCCATGCTGGGGGAGTATACAGGCCACTCTGCATAATCCTTGACAATTGCATTCTATAAGCATGTGGAAGGTTTGCATTGATCATGCTATCCCAAATATACCCATGACTCCTCCACAACAGGACACCTGTCAGGTGTACACCAGCCATATATGAGCTGTCCAACAGACAGAGTGAGCTAATACATTGCAGAGCAGTTGCCCACAGAGGGAGGACATCTCTGAACAGTACTGGCACGACACTTCAATCCCTCATAATCATCACAACAAAGTGTTGACAGTGAAACTGTCCAGACAATGCAGATAAGGCTCCCCTCAGTCTGTTATTGATGCCCACTTACTGTTAGAGGTCCTCACCAACCCTCTTCCAGCACACACCAACAACATGGATGTGGCTTAGCAAATTCAACCCCTGGCATCTCCACTGTCTCCCTGCTTGACGGAGGCACAGCACACTAGCCTCACATGGTGCCTTATGTGACCTACTTTACAGTGGCACAGTAGCCTACTGTACTGGGGAGGCAAATGCCAAGCACACTCTGGCTAAGCTGTCATTCCCTAGGGCAAACAGCCTAGTGTTGACCTCTACACCCATATGTTTAATTGTCAGATGCACAATATTTGTTGCTGATAGTCTGTTTGCAGGTCTTTATTGCCATAGCATTCCCTGTTTCTATGAACAACTTGTGTATCTGTGGAAGATGTTTGAATATGAGAGGGATCCACTATATCACTTATGTCTTTGTAGTCATTTAACTGTGTGCACTGGGCAGATTGCTGTAATGTGGTTGGTTCCTGGAATAACACGTACAAATACCAGATATGCGTGGCCAACTACTAAACTGAGATTTGGCCTAAGTGTGTGAGCATACCCAGTTCAGGCTTTCCATGGCATGTTGTCTGACATATGTCTCATTTATCAAAGTGTGCAAGCATGCCCAGTGTGAGCTTTCCATATGTTGAACTCTGCAGCCCACCAAATTTGTGGATGAGTGTGAACTTCAACAATATCTCACGTTTATGGTTATGTGTTATGTGTCATGTTGTGTACTTACTGTCCAACTGCTTTGTGTCTGAACACAACAGGGATTATACTGTGCCTGCAGGGTTTGCATGGGATACTTTGCATACAGTTGTCAACATCCTTTCATACTGACCTAACACTGTAGTACCGTATAGTGTACTGGTTCAGTACTTTCACTGTGGTGGACAGTATCCTGGGCTTTAGCCCTAGCACTGCTTTATATTTTCATAGTGAGCACAACAGACTGGTTAGGGGCCAGTTGTGCACATCTGACCATGTTGCATTATGTTCAGATATGAACTACTTAAACCAGGCTTGTCCAACATTGGTAGTGTATTCCACAACATAGGTGGACATTGGCAAACACTAGCGATGTGCCCTAGGCCATTTCTAATGCTAGTCGGAGAGTGTGTTTGTCCTTCGACACACATTGTAAGTGGAGTTTGCCATGACATATGTCATGGTTAGTATACTGTGCCTCCGTCTACCCATGACATAACAGTGATAACCAGGGTAAACCTACCATCTCCCATCCACTCATCAAGATTCCTCTTGAGGAGAGTCGATGAGTGACTCTCTGGCTAACCTGTACTGGGAGTTTACTCAAGAGTGGGGGTGGCTTCTGTGTTATGGATCATTCAGTACAGCTTGTCCTATGTATGTTAGTGCTGGGGTTCAGGTCTCTCATGTGCATAGTTCACTGCCATTCAGATTGTACAGTGTGCAGCATGTTCATTGATTCCAGCTTGGACATGGCTTTATACATCAGGCACAGCTTGCCTCTGGGTGGGCAGAATGGCAGTGTGTGGAGCTGCAGTTTGTTTAATCAGGCAACACATGGCATCTGTTCAAGCTCTATGATACTCCTGGTGAGGTACTTTTGGGGACTTTACAGTCGATGGAGGTGTCTGCTGAGGTACATCCCACAGGGGCTATTGTAGTGAATTGTAACGCTGATGAAGGATGTCTGCAGAGCCACAATGACCTCCCCTTATCTAGATCTGACAACCTTCATGATTAGGTTGGTATATGGTATGTTTCTGTAACCACTACAGCCACATGCTTGTCCAATGCAGGATATCTATCAACTTGTGCCCCCAGGTCTCTCATTACATGTTAAGTACTTAATGGGTTAACACCTATGTGGTAATTGGTGGGCACTTACTGTATATCCACAGGGGTTGACTATAGACTTTTCTGCAATTAGCTTGCTAACATGGCTATGGCACCAGTTGTCTGTTTCTATGTGGCCCTTTTGTGGGATGCTTGTGTCAGCTGGAGGGTCAGATATGGTGGCCAGTTTGTAGTACTCTGCAAACTTGTTCAGACACAGTCCTTCCATGTTGGCCTGTACCTGTGGGACATATATACCAAACGAGGGAGGTCCAGGACCAAGCCTTGTGGGATGCCAGGTATATCTGGTTTGTAGTCTGACATGGCTGCAGCATGTCTGACCATGTCAGTTCTGTCCTTGGTCTGGTTTGCAACCCCTCTACTGACATAGGGGTTTATATTTAAGCTGGTGAGCTTATCTATAATGAGCACGTGGGGTATTGTATGGAAGCCTTTGCAAGGTCCAGTTACACTGTGTGGACCACATTGCCTCATCAATGACCTTAATGACTGTTTCAACTGAGTCAAACATGTTTAAGGGGCAGGATCTGCACTTAAGAAAGCCACACTGGGTAGGGTCCAGTGTCAGTAGGTCCCCAATATCTTTATGTCTGCGGTACATGCTGATCCTTTCCATAGCTGTGCAAACCAAGCTTGTCAGGATTCTGGGGTGGTAATTTGCAGTATCCATTCAGGCAACACCTTTGTTGAGAAGGACCACTGTTGTTGTAAACTACTCTTTGGGTACATATCCTGTGGTAAGGCTGACACTGAGCAGTAGTGTTATTTGGCATTCCATTCTTCTTGGAGTCCATGTTGGACTCAGCCCAGGACACCATCTCATACCATTGATGCTGTGTGTTTTGCTTTGTTGATGCTGGCTGTTATCTCAGCATCTGCAATGTCAGGGGGCCAGCAGTCTGCTGGGATAGATATTTTGCATTTTTTTTTGGGTGGGGGGGTTGCACTGCACCTGTCAGGTTGGATGTTGGCAATATGTGTGTGTGTTTGGTATGTTGTTTGTAATATTTGAGTGATTCAGAGCATATCTGTGAATTCCCAACAAGGTTCCTACCATCAGTTAAGAAAGCCTTGTGATTATCCTTAGTGTCCTGTACAATTTGTATCTTCATAGGTTCACAGATTCATACTAGGCTATCCGCCCTAGGGCATTTATAAGCCTAGCCAGAGTGTGTGTGGCATTCGCCACCCCTTGCTATGTGAATATTATGGCCATTTATGATTTACTTTACTGTGCCTCTGTCTGGACGTGACACAGTGAAGACCCCCAGTGTACATCTACTATCATCCATCCACTTGGCAAGATTCCTGTTGAAGAGTGTCAGTGAGGGGCTCTGCCTAACATGGAGTGGGATTCTGTTCCAGGGTGTAGGGAGCCTCTGGGTTATGTATCTGTCCCTCCAGCACATCATAATTCATTATGTGTTGAGGTTGACATCTCTCACTCTCACAGCTCCGATTGCTTTGGGTTTTCTGGGGTGGAGCATGTCCATTACTCCTGTGTCGGACATGGCCTTGTACAGCAGGCATACAACGCCTCTGTGTAGGCAGTATGTGACTGCATTCAGCTGGGGTGTCTACAGCCAGGCAGCATATGACATATATTTGAGACCCTTTATCCTTTTGGTGAGGTACCTTTGAGGTCTTTCTAACTGCTGCAGGTGTCGGGTAAGGTACATCCCAAATGAGGTATTGTACTAGATTATGGGTCTGATAAGAGAACAGTATAGGGGCACAATGACCTCTGTTAACATAGATGGGAATCCTTTCATGATACGGTGTCCAAAATAGACAGTCTTCCTAGCCACGTTGGCTATGTGAGTGTCACATAACAGGTTACTGTCCACTTGTGTCCCTAGGTCCCTGATTACTCCTTCCATACATAATGGATTACCACCTATGTGGTAATTTGTGAGTACCTTGTTTGGTATTTGGTGAGACATTCATACTGTCCAGTGTCTTCAGGACGGCTGGGTGGGTGTGAGAGTGTGGTCTGTAGCATGCTACAGACTGTACAGCAATTTTGTCTATGGTTATTTGCACATGGGTGGTCTCCGATGCTTCGTGCATTGTCAGTTACCTGGACGTGTGGGTGTCTGTGCTGAATATGGATACTCCCCCTCCTTTTATGTTTTGGTCCAGGTTTTGGGGCCATATCCCATGATATGAGGTATAACCTGGTAGTGCTGGTGTGCTATCAGGAGCCTTGCTGCAGGTTTCTGTCACTGCACAGACATCAATGTTCTCCATACTGGGGAGGGCCTCGGGAGCATGCATATTAAGGCTTACACATCTGGCATTGGTCAGCATTACCCTTATGTTTCTTTCCACTTATGTATTCTAGGGTGGTGGGTTAGTCTTTTCAGCCTTGCCTACAAAAGGCTCTACAGAGGTGGCAAAAGCCTTATCCAATATCCAGATGCCCAGGGGTAACAGGTGCAAGCCATCCCTGGAACAGCAGCATGGCTTGTCAAGCATGACATCCCAAGCAGACAGACATTGGATCCCCTTGGAATGACACCAGTAATTGTGCCACTTGTTAAAGCTGATCATTCTGTGTTTGTACTGTGGCATCATTCTTGGTGAGGGTAGGATGTTGCAAACGGTCAGTGTCATACCGGCCTGGACTACCTAATCGGAGAGCTCATCTATGTCTCTTTTCATGTAGTCCAGGGAGGTACATCTCAGGTCATTCACGCCAGCATAGACAATGACTGCATCATATTTCTACTTGCTTTGGGGTGACCTGCGTACTTGTGTTATGTGTCGTATTGTAGCAGCCTACAGGCAGCTTACTGTACCCTTTCCCTTGTTCAGTCTGGTGGGTGGGACAGCAGTGTGTCTGACTATGGAGTCACCTATTACAACTGTATCAGGCATGTTGTTTCTCCTTCTGGCCTGTGACTGTTTGGCACACCAGCTTTGTGTACTATGTGTTGCATGTGCTATGTTTGGAGGTATTGGTTGCTTGGGTGTCTGCTTTGGAGGCCTCTGTTGATGTGGTGTGTTTGTAATTAGGGCCTCCGGGAATGTTTTTCTGTGTTTATGTCTTTGGTTTGCAGTTGTGATAGGTCTATGTGGGACTGGGTTTGTGGTGTGTGTGGTTACCTTCTCCTCCTGACTAGTTTTGACAGTACTCAGTTGAGGGAGCTCAGCCTCCGGTTTGGATAAATGGTTGCATCTCTCACATATATTTGTATTTCTTGGGGGGAATTGAGGGTTGTCTGTGTACTTGGGGCAGGTGTAACATTGCCTCAAGATTCACAGATTCAACTTGTTGTAGCTGTTCTTAGTGGATTGTATGTGTGGACATATTTTATTGCCATACTACTGATCAGTGATTACTTCCCTTTTTATGTTTGCTCTATCATGTAGTAGCTTCCTCATTCTCTTGCATGGTTTGGTAATGGCTGGAGTCCACCATGCCAGATGCCTGCATGTATGGCATTGTGTCTTGGTTTTATTTGGGATTGCATAATCCAAGCATTCCTGGCAGTGTTCATGGAATGCCTGTATAACAGGTTCTGAGGTGTGGCCCATATTTTGCATCTGCACAGGGCCTTTAATGGATTCCACATCAGTTTGGAGGAGTGCAACTTTTGCTTTACACATGTTTTTCACTGTGGTTTTCTGGCCAAGGACAGTGGTCAGGATGTGTATATCTGGTGTGATTACTCTATGGTCTGGTCTTACCAGTGAGGGATACACTTCTCATCTTGCCATCCAGTATCTATGTTGCTGATTATCACATCCAGTATGCTTACCCCTCTTGTGGGAGTGGTACGTTGTTCCTGGGCATTTTGGTTTATGGATTCTAGGAACTTTTGTCCTACAGTGTTGGAGCTAGTATAATGCTCCCAGTCTATGTCTGGGTATTTTCAGTCAACCAATATAATGTGGTTTGGGGAGATTGATATATTCATGTATTCCAACATAGGCCAGGTGCAGTTCCTGGTGTTAGGATGGTAGTCTGTAGCAGGCTATGAACTGGGAGGCAGTTTTAGCCACTGTTACTTGACCATGGCTAGTCCATGCTGCTTCTTGTTGTGGTACCAACATGGGGGTGTGGTTATCCTTGACAATTATTGCAAGTCGCCCTCCTTTTGTAGCTTGTTCCATGTTTTGAGGCTGTACAGCACAGTATGAGGTGTAACCTGGTAGTGTTAGGGTGCTGTTGTGAGCCTTGACCCAGTTTTCTCTTACAGGACAGATATCAACATTCTCCATAATGGGGGAGTTTAGACTGCATGCATCTTGCTGTTTAGACTTCTAGCATTGGGTAGCATTACATCTAGGTTCTTATCCCTTGTGATACCTATGGACGTGGGTTTGTGTTTTGAGCCTTACCTATTCAGGGCATGCTGTGGGTAACAATAGCCTTTGCCAGTATCCATAAGGCTTGGACTGATAGGTGCATGCCACCCCTAGCAGGTGGAGAATCATGTCATGCTCAGCATGTCATCCCAGGCTGGCACACATTGGATTCCCTTTGACTAACTACAATACTTCAGCCAATTATTGCAGTTGATCATCTCATCGTCATATTGTGGCATCATGCTTGGTGAGGGTAGGATGTTAGTCAGGGTCATCAAGTGTGCATATACTGCATGGTGTTACATTGCTTAACACATGGCATTCATGCCTCAGGTGGTGCTGCAGGGCTGCCTCTGTCGGATGCACATACTACACTCCCCGTACATGTTTGAGAGCAGGTTATGTCATTTTAGGCATCCCTGTTATTATATGAGTGAGTCAGAGAGGGGTATCATTCCCAGGGTTCCTACTGAACCAGTGTATGTGCTATGCGTTGCCTCTTTGACAAGGCCAGGGCATACTGGGCACACCTCCTTCTGCCTACTGGGGCAGGCTCAGGTTGTTCCTCCTCCGAGTCACGCTCTTCCTGTGATGGCCTTGGCAATGGTAGGGGGCTGTTTGGCCCGGCCCTATGCTGGTCCTGCTACAGCTGTTTTTGCAAGATCATATTATGTAGCATAGCACATACCATGACAATTTGGGTACATGTAGTTGGTGAGTACTGCAAGGCTCCACCAGATGTGTCCAGACACCGGAACCATGACTTGAGCAGCCCAAACACTCGCTCTATTACATTACGTGTTTGTGCGTGTGCCTCATTATGGCATTCCTGTTCAGGTGTGTGTGCATTTCTGATGGGTGTCATCAGCCACAGCTCCAGTGCATAACCTGCATCCCCCACCAGGTGTCCATGTGGGATGTCCCCATTGGCAAATGTCTGGTACAGCTGTGTCAAATGCCAGATATGGGAATCATGGTAGCTCCCAGGGCAGCCAGCACACACATTCATTATTATGCCCTGGGCATCTCACATGACCTGGCAGTTGATGGAGGGGAAGCCCTTGTGGTTAATGTAGGACTTACCCTGCTCACCGGCTGGTGCTTTGATGCGTATGTGCATGCAGTGTATTGCACCCACTACCTCAGGGTATTCCGCTATTTGCTGGAAGAGATGCATATTGCTGGCCAATACCTCACGGGCATTGGGGAAATATACATGATCACCGACATGTGCTGACATGGCATCCAGGAACTGGTGCAGTACCCTGGAGGCTGATGCCTGTGATATCCCCATCATATCACCAGTTGGTCTCTGGAAGGTACCTGTTGCTAGTATTCTTAGGCCAACACATACCTTGGTTTCCACTGGGATGGGTTCCCCTCTGTTGGTTCTGTGTGTGAGGCATGGCCTGCACAGCTCGACAATTTGCTGCAGGAGGTCTCTGTCCACTCTATATTGCTCCACTATCTCCAGCTCATTTAACACATGGTAGGTGACCCTGGACCTGTACACTCTTCTCCGTCTCCTCACTGTGGGTTGTCTGGCACCATTTGCATTGTCACCACCCTCAGCAAGTAGCCTATGTCTCCTTATGACAGCTATGGCAGCTCCTAGCATTTCTGCTCTGAGTTCAGCTTTTTCAGTTTTCACTTCTAATAGCTTACTCCTGTCTTGCAGTGTCTCTTGAGAGAAACATCGTGCACTGCTGTTTGCAGAGTTTTAAGTGCTTGGCTGAGCTACTATTCTTCCTGTGTAATTGCCTGCTTCTAATTGTTTTCACCTGCTAGCTCCAGCAGTATTCCATGTTAGCTTCCTACTAATTCTGTTGCTTCCTGTTTCCTCTCTGTTTCCTCAGAGGGGAGCAACGCGCATACCAGCAGAAACACGCTCACAGTGGCTTACACGCGCGCACACATGCTTACATGGCTTAGAATCTTGTTTTTCGGGTTAAAATGCACACACACCAGCACAGTCTTAGAAGTTTGCCAACATGCTCCCACATGCTCAGTCTGCCTTACACGCACACACACTGCCCTACTCGCGCCTCATGGCACGCACACGTGTGCATGCATGCCCAGCAAGAAACGTTGGTGTAAGCAACAGTGTACACCTTCCATTTCTTGACTTTCCCATGCTTATCTTGTGGCACTCCTCTTTCTATGATATGTGTCTGACATCTGTCATGTAACACTGACCTCCAATGAACTGCATTTCTTTCTGCCATTCCCCCCTGTAATGTCACCTATCTCCTACTCTATTCCTCCCCCTTATGTATCTCTTACACTACTCAGAATGTGCTCATTTGCTATGTGACAGTGGAATTCAGTATCCTAACACTCATTTACATCAGATTGCCTACTAATGCTTAGTTACATGTCTTAGACTCAGCTTCCCCCCTTAGCAACCACTAAACGGGGGCCATGTTGTTTTTGGTCTGCTGGTCCCTGCATTGTAATTCCATGTATTGCATAAAACCCACATTTGTGGGTTTATAACCTTCATTTTTATGTTTTAGATAGTGCAGCCCGTTTGCGCGTGGCTGCGCAGCGTTTAAACATCGGCGGGAAAAAAAATTATTTATTTCTCATATTTGCATGCTGCCTGACACATATGCACCCTTTATTTGGAGCTGACATGGCTCCATTGTGTTTTTTGCAGAAACGTACTCACTTGTCAACTGAGTACATTTCTGCAGCTAAAACGGCTCTTACACGGGCTGCTTTGGGCTTCCTGGATCGCTAATCTACCTCATTTGCATGCCTTTCGTCTGCAAGTGAGGTGATTAACATATCCACGCCCACTCCGTGTAAGAGACGTTTTAGCTGGTCTCTTACACGGAATTTCGGGCTGTTCCTGGATCGCGTGGGCTGCATGGAGTCTTACACTACTCTTAGACTCCGTGCAAGCCTTTGTGAATCCTGCCCAATGTATTTTAACAATGAATGTCATTGGTTCAGTACAAAAATGGATTTTGCAGTATGCTAACATTTATACGTGGAAGAAAATTTAACGTCAGAATAGGGTTGCTTTGTTGAACTGGTATACAAGAAAGATAATTAAAGAAATTAAAGATCTAGAACTGAGAACTATTAGAGAAAAGAAACAGATATCCATTATAAAAGAAAAACACCTAAAAGATGCACATCTATTTAACAAAGTAGACTCTAATATAAGGCATGAAATCACTGGTCTATTTGTTAAGATTTATAATATAATGAAAATAAAACAATATGGTCATTAGTTAAGTCCTGATCTCATAGTATATTGTAAACAGTTAACTTTTGTGCTTAAGTATTTTTGTTTATGGAGCAATATTAAATCAGACTGGAAATTAAGACTAAGTAGAATACATGGATTTGATATTCGATTTACTTGCTTAACAACGGCAAGTTATTGAAAGGCATATGCAAGCCCTAAGTGTCTGACATGAAGTTAACTGATTAGTATCATATAACATATAATTTTATATCTGTTACGTCAGGAATCAGTGCTGAAGTAACACGTACATCATGCATGGGGATTGCACAGCATGCAAAACCAAAAAATGTGGTAATCAGTAAAGTGTTTCTTTATAAGAATAAAATAAAATAGACTATCACCTTACCTAACTCTACTCTCACCCTTACCCTGAAACACTTGTACATACACACACTCAAAAACAATTAAAACACACACCACTCAGTCCCCTTATGGGGCCTTATTCTAACCATAACCTTCAAAAGCCCACTTACCTGCATGGAGGCATAATTCACACACCACAGCAACAACCAACAAGTTGATATTGCATCAATATTGCAACATCAAAGCTTTAGTTAATCGAATAACTAAAGCTCAATCTTGCAATATTGAAAGCTAAAATTGTCGAACGGCTGAATTAACCAAGGGAAACCCTTCCCTTGGCTGAATCAAAATAAAAACAAACCTTACATCTGAAATGAAGTGGGGGGGCTCCGCCCCCACCCCCCGATGTGGGGGGGGTTGTGCCCCCACCCCCCCTACCTAAATATACCAACTCCGAGATCGCTCCAAATTGGAGAAATGGGCATACTCCACATAACGACCAAGGGAAGTGTTTCCCTCTGTTAAATCAGCCGCTTGACAATTCACTGTTTCGATATTACAAATTCGAGCCTTACTTATTCGTTTCGGTAAAGCTTTGGTCTTGTAGTATACAACCATTGACATTCACCATTGACATTCAGCATCTTCTGACATCAATGACTAGAATGTTTAAAGTGACAACTGTGTACTTGTTAAATGTGTTCCACTTATGGCAGAAAGATAGTGCACACCATCTAGACCTCACATAAGTCACAAAACTCTTTTCCCTCACCACTAACTTTGCCCTGCAATGCAAGAAAATTCTGTAGTCACTTTCTCTTTTAATAAAAAGAGCAAAAAATGTCTTCACAGCACTGGAAAAATAAAATGAGTACAGAAATAAAAGCTGTTTCTAGATATACTGTAAATACAAGTGCTCTGCTAGAAAGCCAGTAAAATATGATTTTTGTTTTATTACCTTAGATTAAATAGAATGTAGCCAGTATACATGGTTACATTAACAATAAGCCCTGCACGCAATTCTATATTGCCTTTGAGGTTGTAGATATAGCTAAAGAATGCCTTGTAGTTGTCCTCGACCTGGGAGTCCAAATTTACTTTAAATTTGACCTCAATGGACTTTATTTGTCCATTTATTAATATTTCTGTGTTTGTAGAATAGCCTGTCATATAAAGTATTTGTTCCTTGTTTTTAAAGAGAAGAAGATGCTGACACCTTTGCTTTCATTATTCTTTCCTTAGACAATTGTGAATGCAAAATTTCTCTGGATTAAAATTAAATGATTCTGTATCCAAAACGTTCAAGGTAACAGTTTTACTTTGAGCTGACAATGCATTTTTCACAATGGCCCTCAGTATTTGGATAACCTTCCTCACTTTCTCATTTAAGTGACAATCCACTAATAAAAATGCAATGTGTTGAACCAGTGAAGTGAAAAGTTTTAAAATCTTGGCTTATGAAGTATGGATCATTATGTATAATGAGTATGACAGGGACACCGCGCTAAGAGAACATTTTCTTTGTCAGTGTTATGACAGTTTGTGTAGATGCATCAGTTAACTTGATGGCCTTAGGATACTTAGCATAGTAGTCAACACAGATGAGATATTGACTGCTCTTGAACTGGAATAAATCAGAAGCAACTTTATTATGTGATCTGTTTGGAATTTCATATACTGTCATTCTGTCTTTATAGATGATTTTGTTGCATATGATGCAATATTGAAATATTCTCAAGCATCATTTCAAATTATTTCAATATGTCTAATTAAACACTCCATCACATGCTTTTTCTTTAGTTTCTGTAACATCTGATTGCATAGTCAGTTTGACAAAACTGTTAGATTTAAATGTTGGCCCCCGTCATTCGTGAATTTCATAACAACAATTTTAACTGGTAATGGAACCTTGAGTTATCACTTTGCCATCCAATCAATATCATATTTTCAAAAACTAGCTAGAACGTCCTTCTCAGCTTGATACAGGCATTCAGATAATTTAAGTCAATCAAAAGTCAGCATATGTTGAAAAAATATAAAATGAGTCATTTGCATTCACTTTTTAGTTTGTGCTTTGCATTTCCACTTTGGTTTATATTTAGTATTTGCAGTTGACTGAGCACTGCATTTTATTCCAGAGGCTTTATGTCCTGTACTGCATGAATATGAGAATTACTGTGAATAAATCATTGGCTTTAAACACAGTCTAAGTTGTTGATGTTTGTAACACACTTTCAGGGCTGCTGTTAGCATTTTGTAGGCCCCCAGCATATGTCAAGTTGGGGCGTCTTCTAGGCATTTTCAGTTTAAGTATCACCCCATCACTGCTACCCCTCCTAAGGAACCTTTCATTTTATACTGCAAACTTTTAGTATTGGTATACACAGACTGATCTGCAGCTACAAATGCTCTTACATTACAGCAAGCCTGTGTACCACACTATGTTGGCACATCTCAAACTTGCTGGCATTTAGTTACAACAATGATACATTACAACAACTCTATGTACTTGTCTGGGCTTAGGAGGTATGGTGCCCTAGGTGCTGCCTACTGCTTTAGGCCTAGCCCTCCACACACACACACACACACACACACACACACACACACACACACACACACACACACACACACAGCACACACACACACACACACACACACACACACACACACACACACACAGACACATCTTCCAGCACTCTGCACTGTTTTCCTCCCCATCCTGGCATCCCCATACCATGCACAGCACTTTTTTCTTCCTTTTATCACATTTTGCCTTACTTTTCAGCTTAAAAAGCCATAACTTTTTATATGCTGTGATGTGCATTTTAAAGTTTTTTTCTTCTTTTTACGCAGTCTTTTCATCCAATGATGGCTTGAACAGAAATTATGATTAAGAAAAGAAATTCATTGCTGCTGCTGTTCGGCTTTAGTTTTCCTTGTATCCTTTCGACAAACCTTTCCTGACCAAGACAGCACGGTAATAACAATTTAGGAAATAACTTAATTAAGCTGGTGCTCCCAAAAGCCATAGGGGTCATAGATGCTCTGGGATGCATTTTATACCAGTTTCCCAACCTTTTAATCCAATGATCAAGAAATGAATTTCAGTCTTTTTTTTTATTTCAAGGAAGACCTAAGTCGTGCCCAAGGCCTACTCTTCAAAGCTGACAAAATAATAGCTGACAATAAACTAAAAAGACAATTGCTATGAGAATACACAGCCTCAGGTCCTATCTGGGAATACTGCCTGCTTCCTTGACATCCCTAAAAAGACAGTCTGCTTATGCATCCTTGTGGTGTTAGACTGAGATGAAAGCAATGGCTCAAATTGCCAAAGTCATATATTTGAAGTGACCTCTGACATACATATATGTAGCAAGCTTTCTCACTCCTCAGCCATAACCCCGAAAGGCAGCCCCTTGTATAGGTGCCTGATGCGTGATTGTGAGGAAAGTGAAAAAAAATAATGAATACAGTAATGTATGCTACTGTGTTGGTACTAGACAGTTTACTTACCCTTCACAAGCTATAGTAACCTTTGTACACCTCTGACTTCTTTAAGAAAAGTAAAAGAAACAATGATCTCACTGTCCCCAGCACAGACTCAAGCTATATGGACATTCTGTGCACACCTCTACATTTTGACTGTGATGAAAATTAAAGATGTAATAACTACACAATCCCTAGTACACCCCACACACACATACATAACCTACAGCAATGTTCTGTACACGCACATCTCAGTAGGTCTGGTTTTACAATGGGTGCAGTTGAGAGGAGAGGCCATTATTAGCTTTATCCTAATAGGATCATATCTCAGCCTTGTCCAGGTTAAAGAAAGAGTGCAATCAGAAAATTAATACATTTTTTTCTCCTTATTTCCACCCAGCTAGCAACAGCTTTAGTGGTTCCTCCACACAGTCAAGGATGATTAAGGGAACCTCAATGTATTCATTATTTATACAGTCTAATGTTCTGTGATATATTTTATACCTTACTTTTCAAATATAGTTACTTGTTAGCTGCAGAATAATGTATTTGTGCTAGCATTACCGGGTGTGTGCACAGATAAAAAGCTGTGATATGTTTTACACACACAAATACACACACGTATATCTATCTATCTATCTATCTATCTATCTATCTATCTATCTATCTATCTATCTATCTAGGTTTACCTTCATAAGTGCATTATGCACTTGGGTAAATCCAATATGTGCAAAAGGAGGTTACCAAATTGACAATACCTTGAACAAAAGTTGTCCGGATGTACAATGAGTGAATGCACATTGGCATTCGCTTATTAAATCTTCGACATTATGGGTGCGGAGTGCACTATACCGGGGATCGGGAAATGAACCCTTACCCCACTGTAGTGCAATCTCGGAGTTAGTATATTAAAGTAGGGGGGTACAGGGGGGCTGGCCCCCCTGCATTGCGATGTGTCTTCGACATTGTAGTTCAAAAATCAGCGAATCTGCTGTTCGATTTGCTGATTTTCGAACTACGGAGACTTTCGCAGTTTAAAATTCGCTCTTTTGGTTGGCACAAAAGCGTGATCGATAATGTAATTTCCGACAATATGCAATATGAAGGTAAACCATATATATATATATATATATATATATATATATATATATATATATATATATTATATATATATATATATATATATATATATATATATATATATATATATATATATATATATAAATACACATATACATACATACAGAAGACACACAAACACACGTATACATACACAACACACGCACACATATGCATGTGCATCCATGCATCATTCCACAGTTAAGTGCACTCAGGGCAGTTTGTGCTCAGCACGTCTGTTCTCCACAGTTGCAGAAGTTAGTTGTTTAGTCTCATGCAAATGTAGAGCCAATGGCTGCCCTCCTGCCTCCTAATGACAGATAAGACAGCAATGGTTACTCATTGCCATGCCCCCTGGCCTGACTCTTTGAGTGCCTTTGTAACTAATCAAACAAAGCCTTATCCCTCTGACCCATGGAGTGGTGTTATAAATAAGCATGATGATGATCTGATAGCTGGCAGCTTGCATGAATGTCATGAGTAACTTGTAGATAAATAAACTGCTGGAAGTTATGGGCTGCTGCAAAAATAAAGTAAAAGTAGTATTTTCAATGGAACACAATTGAAAGGGATGCAGTCCAAGAGACCAATATGCGAGAATCACCTCTGGATTTTCTTCTACTTTAATATACTCAGATCATTAGCACATAGGATTATGTCAAGTTTGGGTAAGTCAAGTAACAGTTTGTTAATGGATAGGCTAAAATAGAAAAACAATAATTTGCAAAACTGACCACTGAGGAATTCATGCACAAGGCTTACTTGCTTGGTAAGCAGTCAAGTGATAATGTAAAAAGAATGCTCAGTCTTAAAGATAGTTACTAAACCATCTACATGTACCTTCCATAAACTGCAAATTTATAGTATTCTAGAAGAAGAAGTACTCGGTCAATAATCCCATGCTCTGTACAGGTCTGCAAAGACTGTAGCAGTGAGTGAATCATTGTTCATATCTGTAAAAATTATTTGTTATTTTATATTACATGGTCCCAGTGACTGCTTATAGGTTCGTAGGTCAACACTCTAGCCTGATTAGAACCCATTCTGTATATTACCGGAAAGTCCATGGGTCCAAGGTTGGTACAATGATCCATCACTGATTTTTAAACAACAATTTTCAAATACTTAGGAATTAGATGAGACATTTTCCTGACGCAGAGACAGGGCATGTATCTACAGTACTGGTGATCTGAGTTTAGGAAAGGACTAGGGCTATTAGTAGTGCTTGTCAGAGGAATAAGTGGAAGTGGACGATAGCTAGCACTCCTATCAGAACATAGATCTTGGAATAACCTGACTCCTTTGTGACTTCAGGTAGAGAAAAGTTGTGCTGTAAGCTATTTTATATATCAAGCATGCTGTCTGGTGATGATGTCCTGATATTATTGTATTAGATATTTCCATAAGTAGGGACCATTATGAACTGCCACACATAGTATGGCAAATGGCTCCATTCTTGTAACCTCTCATACCACAGTATCTAAAGATGTCATTATCCCAATGTACTTCACATTGTTATAACCATTATTGAATATAATGGCCCATTTAGCATGTGCCAATCAAAGCTCATTGCTAATAAAAACCCCACAGAGATTTTAAACTAAGAAAATCAAAGGCCATATCTCACCCAGCTACCCGGAAAGACTTGCATGATTAATTTATACTTAGTGGCCTACTAGTTCCTTTGCAATGGCCTATGTCTAACCTACCATGCCTAGAAGGTGCCAGATTTGTCTGTACTCTGATACCATAGCAAGGCCAGTGCCATATACAGCACTTGCACAACAAACTTTAATTTACATCAACAGATTAACAGAACTTGCTTGAAAGATAGTTTCATAATTCGACACATTTCCAATCTATGGAAAAAGTTTGCCCACATAACAGTCAAAGCAGCATTACAGCTGCCTTCAAAGCAAATTTAAATGAATGGATGGGTAGACACAGATTCACCCCAGATATTACATGTATTGCACTCATGGAAAAAGATGGTGAACATTAGCATTATTATCATTATGCTTTTCATAAAGACTAAGCATATTTTCCTATGGGTGTATAAGGACTGGGTATTGCATGGTCCTTATTGACTGCTTACAGGTCTATAGGTAGTTAATAGACATGTAGTCAAGAAGGCCATTGAAAATCCTAGCCCAATTTCCCAATTGTTGTAAAGTACTGTCTGTGAAGTGACTTGCTTAAGGTCACACAGTAGGCACATAGAGACTGATGGAATCAAACCCTGTACTACAGTAAAACGCTCATAGCATTATTCCTCTGTGTTGTCTGTCAGGATGTTACGTAATTTCCTATATTCCTATGTTTCTATAGGAGTGTGTATTTCCAGTGGCTAATATTGAGTTTCCGTTAGGTCAATTTTTCAAAATGTTGGGAGACACATCCAGCATATTGTCATGTCTGGAGGGGGTATATGGAAAGAAGCCATAGTGAGTTCACAGATATGGCTGGGCATAGCAGTCGGAAGATATCCAGAGACAGCATGGACAACAGGTGGAATGAAGAAAAAAAAAAGAAAAAGAAAACAGCTAGCAATAGGCTTTGATTTAATATTGAATAAAAATACTGACATAAATTATTGCCGCATTTTTAATAAGTGAAAACCAGCTGTTTAGGAAAGATTAATAACATAAGCTTGTTGTTTTGACATTATAGTAACCAAAATAATAAGAAATACTAGATATAGGTCTCATTGATCCATCATCAGCAGAGACTCCAACTTTCAGTGATGAAGGGTGTCTTTTCTTGTCAGTTTATTGATATTTGCGGTTGCAAATCACATTGTCTTGCACCAGATCAGCAGTGATTGGGGGCATGGTCTGACTAAAGTTTTTAAGGGCATGTTTTGGGGACTCCTGTCACTCCAGTGACTGACTGTAATGAAGGATGACTGGTCATTATGGAAGACTCCCTTCAAGAAATTATGTAATTCGAGCTGTCAGCCATTGACTGTGCAGGTGGGTAGTTCAGTAGCATGTGAAAGCTATGGTAATGGAGGGTGTTGAGGTAGAGAGCAGGCAAAAGTTATGTAAAAAAAAAAATCACATTTCTGTATGTTTAGTTAATGAAACTGCCATTGACCGTGATCTTCTAGGATCTTTATTGATTTGAGATACTGTACTGGATTGGATATTTGAGGAAGGAGCAGTCAATTTTAAAGTTGGGTTAACTGTCATGCCTGTGAAAGTTGTTGTCATTGATTAGTGTTGGGAGAGGGGATAATGAAGGTCTGGAGTATAATACTAGCTGTTGGGATTAGATAACTGAATTTAGCTTGCGGTTAGATGGTGCTTTTGTCTGAGACAGAGTGTGGTCTTGGTTTTATTGTAGGTCCTGGGATGAACTCACTGGTGGTTCAGTGCAGTGAACAAGAGGTCTCCAGAACTCATAAAAAAAAAAAGTAGAAGAAGTGAAAACAAGATACCTCTTGAAAGTCTGGTTTGTTTTCAAAGTTGCGGTCAGTTGGGCTATGTTTTGCCTATGTTAGTTCAATGGCCTGTGCAGCTTTGGCACTAATGCTGAGCATCACTCGTTCTGTGACTTTTGTGGAGAGTTTATTGTTTCAGACTTCAGACTTTGGTGATAAGATTTAGAATTTACTTCTTATGGACAGAAGCTCATGCTCTCTGCTTCTGCTAAGAGGTACCATACAAAAGAAGCACCTTTTACTTCAATGATATTTGGCAACAAATTCAATATTATAAGTAAGATGCAATGTTGTTTGGGAAACAGAATATTTAATAGTGCGGGCAGTAGTTTTTATATACTTTTCCCCATTTATGCCACAATAAAGATGCTTTGAAACCACTGGAATCATTTAGTCAGTCAGTTATTTAAAGATTTAGGAATTCCATGGCAATCAAGAGGAGTCAATTATATAATTTTCTAGTGTACTACATTGCAATGATCAATGTTACATTACTTTTAAGTGTCATGTTCGTCAGTTTACATATTAAAAGGGTATATCACTTTTTCCATGGTAATTATGACTAAACTGGTCTTCATATGAGGAGAGATTATAGGTTCATATGTTCATAGGCAAGTACTAGTTTAGCTGACCTTGTGGGCCATTTTAAGCCTAGCCCATTTCTCTCAGTGAGAATCAAACCCTATATCTCTTGTCGGTGATGTAAACACCTTAACCATTATGCCAACCCCAGCCCTTTATTTATTTCCTCCCAAAAGAAAGTTTTATGAGTATAAAATAACACATTTCTTACTGGACTCAGTTATTATTATGTCAAGCTTTCAGTGAGGGTTTCATATTTGTCTTTTGCTCCATTTTATGGAAGGTACTACTCCACATTTTGGGACTGGAATTGTCAGTATTGGTGGCTTAGTTATGAGCTGTCAGGGGCTGTAATTAGCTGATATTAGACTGAATTTAGGGGACCTGCACATTTGTAATGCAGTTGGATTCAGTATATGTGAGTGGATGGGGGGGTAGGGTGGCAGTAAAGAGCATGCAGTAGCAACTGGTTTTGTCTTTAAAACCACAGTACCAAAAAAAACAATGATATCTTGTTCTTATGTTCACCAAACATTTTTTATACCACAATAGATAGCATAAAATCTCTTAGCGCCTCGGCCTCAACCAGCTTTACAGAGTAAAAATCTTGTTCATCAAATTTTCATTTTATATACACAGCATTACTTAATTAATCAATTACATTCAATTAGCTTAAAATCAATGAAAAAAGATTTTTTCTTAAGGGTAAAACATTTCTAAATAAAACTTTGCCAATTGCATTCCTTATTTAAACCATTAGGTTGCAAAGTATTATACTTAATAATAAAAATCGAAAACCTACTCTAAAAATGTTACTTTTAAGTTCTTAGTATCTCCTAAATGTACTTTATTGAAATGTTATGCTGCGGGACTTATAACTTTGCAAAAACTATTATATAGGTGAGTCTAAAAGAAGTTTAAGTGAAAGAATAAAAGAACATATCAGGGACATAAAGAAAAACAAAGTTATAAGTCCCGTAGCGGAACATTTCAATAAAGTACATTTACTCAGGAAAAAAGAATCGATTTTTATTATTAAATATAATACTTGGAATAAAAAACGTTCGGTGAACATAAGAACAAGACATCATTGTTTTTTTGCTACTGTGGTTTCAAGGATACTCTGCTATTGTGGTTCTATATATTATTGATGACCAGTAAGTCTTTTTGTTCTCTACCCTGTATATTTCGAGATACGGGGATGGAGCTCACCCAGAGGAACGGACAAACCAACTTACATTTGGGAATGCAGATTGCTGCTGAAAATGAAACAGGTGCACTGAGCCAACAAAATGATGGTATGCTGGATGTGCAAATGAATACACCATTAAATGCTTTAAGAAAATGGGAGGAAACCCGACAATGAGTAACTGTTAACCCCATTGCTGCAATAGGTAAGAGGACAGAAGTTTCTTCATTACCAACAGCACAGGAACTTTGTTCACAATTAGAGAAACTGTTATTTAAAGAAACTGCTATTTTTTATAATATAAACAGTCTTCAGAGATATCAAGAACTGCAAATAACACCACGTGGACTTCGAGCAGTTAAAAGTCCTTCTACCCCTTTTGAACTGTTAGAAGAACTAGAACAAAAATTTCAAGAGAGGCGGATAGTGGCAGCTCATCGCTGCAGTATTGAATGGGTGTCTATATTAATAGAAAGGGATAGCCTCAAAAGGAACAAACTGTTGGGGGAAACAAAAAAGTTATGTGATGAAGTAATTAAGATAACATCAAATTCAGCATTGGAATCCTTTTTAGGAAGTATTAATGACCGTCTTTCTTCTTATGAGAAAGAACTTATCAACCAGAAAAAAAGTAAACTTCAGAGAGACTTAAGGGACTATGAACGAAATAAGGCTTTTGTGCTTTCAACCAATCAGCAGTCCAAACAGCACAATGTTAGTTTCCAAACAGATAAAGAAACATATGGTCAATGTAAAAACCGGAGCTTCCATTCAGGTGAAAGTGGGGCATCTTCTATGGAAGAAGAGGAATTAACAGACCAAAAATATCCAGGTTTACCTAGACCCAATAATGCTGAGTCCTTTCGGAGGACATTTCGAGGCTCAAACGCCCAGGGAAATGGGGCTAGACAACATACCTGGCAGGGACAAGACTATTATAGAGACCAGGGCTAGGGCCGATACAAACGACTAACTAAACAGGTAGAATGTATTAATACAGACCAGTATGTTGTTAATCTGTCTAATTATTTGTTTGATGAAGTTGAAATGTCAGTTTTACAAAAAGGCTTAACATTTATACCAACAGTTTTACCTAGATTATATGAATTAAAGGGTGAAATATTTAAGTTAGTACATAAAATGCATTTAAAGGATTATTTTTACAACTCTGTTTTTGAAAACATTAATGTTCCAGAAGTGGAAATGGATTCATGTAGTGATTGTAGTTTTTATTCTTGTGACTCCGGAACAGAAAGTAATGCTCTTAGATACAACTAAAATATCTGTGAAAAGTACTTTCATGCCTCCGTTTAAAAATACTTATACACAGCGTTTTCACAGCCCTCTTAATATAATATTGGAAAAGGAAATAGATGATTTTGAGATCACTAGAAAAAAATATAATTTGACTAAAATGGAATGGATGAAGCTAAAGCAATTAAGCACTAATGATAAAATAGTGTTTAAGCCCTCTGATAAGGTGGGCAAGTTGGTAGTCATGAACTCTTCGTATCCTTCCCTGTTTGACAGAGCTACATGGGCAAACATGGCCCAGTGGTCAAGACTTGGGACATGAGCATATTATTTGGGGAATGTTCCACCAAGACAGTATTGTGTTAAGGTTGAGAGAAAGATTAGGGGGAGATAAAATAATTTAGAGGCTATGTTGATTTATTATAATTATTTATTTTATTTATAAGTCAATCAGTTCTCCAGACACACAAATTTTGTTGTGTGGGACTGACCACCAAGGCAGAACACTTGTTTAGTGGATTGTAAGTGGAAGGCTACACAAAAGCCAGGTGGAATGCAAAACAAGAAGGAATGCTGTTAGTCCAGATAATCAGACAGGGGTCTATATTAGATGAGCGGCCATTCCGATGTTCGAATCATAGATGGTCGACATCATATGATCGAACGTCGGAAAGGTCGAAGGTGAAAGTCAACGGCTTGTCACATGCAGAATAGGAAATTTTCCCTTTCTGCACTGAAGTGCGTTCTCAGAGTTGGTATATTTAAGTAGGGGGTGTGGGGGTGCAGGGGGGTTTGCCCCCCTGCTCAGAGCAGTAAAGTAAGTTTTTTTTTTTTATTATATAGTTGATGTTTCGAACTTCGCTCATGTGAGGTTCGAAGTTTTGAAACTTCGACTATATAATATAGACCCTCAGACAGTGAGTGACTCCCATAATGATGTCAAGAAGGAGGGCCCAGAGAGATATGAATAATGTGGTCAGTTCTGTACTGACCATAGCATTACCATTGTTTTCCTGAGCAACAAAGAAAGAATGCAATGCCATAGCATTATTTACTAGGGGTGGGAATGGTTTACCAAATCATACTACAGAAGAATACTTAGTGGAGTTCTTAGAGGCATTTGTAGAAGAGAGTAGGTTAAGAGTATTTGAACTGGTTCTTGAAAAAAGTTTTAGGCCTACCCAGGGAAATACCATGGATAAGGCAGGTAGCAGCCAGCAAACAGACAGTGAGTCATCTCAAACTGGAGTACATGGAGCCACAGTAATGGTTGGAGAGGATGACAGCAACAGTGGTGGCACATGATGCGAAACCAAGGGAGGAACAGCTTTTTGCTCCAGTGGGATTTAGTATTGCTGGCAATGGGATAAGCTCGCAAGTGGGATTGATACCTGAAGCTCATAATTCCAAACTTGATAAAGGACAAAATCATTTAGGGAGATTACATTTTTTTTTTCATTTATGCAGACTTCATTGATGTCTTTGAGTCATTGGACTCAGATGGTATTCAACACTTGTTAGAAGAGTATAGAACGTAGTCTAAAGATCTACTGGCAGCCTTCAGAGCAATAGGCAAACTAAATTGGCAAAATCAGTGATTAGACATTGGGACAGTTATATGGCAGTATTTTCTTTGTTTATGGCAGTTCTTTTTGACAAGGACCCTCAGCAAGCTTTATTGCTCTTTTCTTACTTGATGACCGTAGATTTGATGCCCATCAAGGTCATGGTTGGGGGTGTTTGGATGTGTTGTAATCAATGCTTTTATAATCTGAAAGCATTGATTAAAGCCATACCCTGGGATGAGTATCATATAGACACGTGGCCCAGTGCTATGTTGGGTAGATCTAGTGCTGATAACCCATGTAAAAGTATTGAGTAGCAGTCAAAAGTCAAGATTTGTTGGGCTTTCAGCAGCAGTAAATGCACTTTGCCATCTTGCTGATTTGGACATCTATGTGCATATTGCATTCTGCCATCAGATATTGGACAAAGAGTGGGCAATCATCAACTCCTCTGAATCAAGGCAACGCAGTTCATGTGGCCTTTTCAAAACAGTGGAAGAAGTTCCTTTTGTGGTTCAAGGTGATCTACTGTATTTAAGGGCTCCTTTCACATGCAATACCACTTACCCTCCCACAAATTTCTTAAATCCAGCATGTAAGGCCTCCTGCTCTCCCATTAATGTTCCAAAGTTATTTAATGAACTTCTAAAGTAGCCAACTTACGAAACAGCCACCTTTCTTTTTAAAGGTCTCTCTTTGTGTTTTGCTATTAAATCTAGGACTCCACTTAATAAAAAAGTCACCAGAAATATAGATCTGACATTTGGAAAGAGAAGTGGTCTTGACAATACTCAGCACAGAGATAATAGCAGGTAGGATGACTGGCCCATTCACAATGCCGCCATGCAATTCATTTAGGATATCCCCAATTGGTCTTATCCCCACAAATAACAAAGGTGAGTTTCATCTGGTTCTTCACTTGGCATTTTCTTCTGGGAAGTCAGTGAATGATTGCATCAGTGGAGAAGAAGCCCAGGGGTCAATGTGCTTCCTTGGACAAAACAGCATCTATCATCAGAAAATTCTCAGATCCATGGTTGAAAAACTTAGACATAGAACCACCTTTGGATTTTTGCCTGTTTGTACAGAATATTGTCCCTTACTAGGTATTTACTTTCAAGAGCAATACTATTTCAACAAGGTGCTTCCAATGGGTTGCACAGCAGCTTGTTCCACTTTTGAAGCTTTCAGCACTGCCATCACTTGTGATGGCAGTGAATGGCTCCTCTGAAATTGGCCATACATTATTTAGATGGTTGCCTCATCACAGAGTAAGTGGGAACATGGGATAAAAGACGGCATGGAGGTTTTCATCAGGCTATGTCAGTCTAACTGCCTTTGCCTGCTGATAACATATAAGGGCCAAATCAACTGATGACATTCTTAGGCTTTGAAATTAATGTCAAACAAGAACCATTTTTATTACCCCTTGACAACCTGTAATATTTGAGAAAAGCCATCAGATAGTGCCTAAGGTTTATGAAAACTAGAATTTGCCAGATTATAGAGATGCAAGGTCTACGTAATTTTCCCTGCAGGGCAGTGATCCAGACAAGGCAGTCCATAAGTCATCAGTGAATTTATTAAGAGAAGATAGATTAATACACCATTGGGTATACATTATTAGATGGACCAAGGTAAAACTATGTTTGTGGTATGCTTTTATTTCCATGATTAATGGTGACTTTCTTTTGGCAGTGAGTTGAGTTTCATTAGTGTTCCTGTACTTGTACACTGATGTGGCAATGATGATGTGGGAGCATACTTTGCAGGCAGAAGTTTTCCAATCCATGGAATGCCTCTGACATCACCTTCCTGCAAATCATGACATTATGCATAGCAAAAATGGCTTGGCTACATCAGTTTAGGAATAGCAAAGTTGTATTTCACTCAGATAATTGGGCAGTAGTCAATGTTCATAAGAAGGTTTTCATGTTCACTATAGATTCAGGCAATACTGAAACTTTTGGCTTTACTCAGTTTACAGATTAAATTAACACTCACTGTCAGATATATTCCTGGCAAGTGTAATGAACTTACATTCATATGGTCGAGCTCACATTGCTCAACCATACATTTTACCAACATTTTCCACAAATCCCATAATGCTGAATGGTCAGAATATCATAAAACGTTGAATTTGACATTTCTGACTGCTCTACACCCTAAAATGATTGTTACCATGGGTCAAAAAGGGGGAAGAATTTTGCTATTCACAACACTTGCAATCACATTTTTGTGATGTTGCCACACTCCTTTCGGCCATACCCGGTTGACCATTCACAGGTCAACCATATGCATGTACACCAGTGTAATGCCATAGCTGATAGCTGCTCATGTTTTCAGCATTTACAGGTTCCAGGAGCTGGTGCCAGATGCCCATTAGCTTCCTACACCATTTCCACCAAAGTTCTGACTAACTGAAGATGAGTGGTGTTAACTTTGCTGAGCAACTTATCGATAAGCAACAAAAGGAAGGCTTTTGCTGCAGTCATTACAAAGTTTAAGATTTTTTATTTATTCTTGTCCCATGCCAAAAGATAGTGGTTCCTCTCCTTGGTCATTCACTACTTATTACATAGGTGTCTATTAAAAGAATCAGTCAGTTCTCTATGCATTCACTTGTTATCGTTGGGTTTGCTAGCACAGTACTTAGATCTCTGCATTTAAACTAAACATTTGCTGATAAACAGGCTTACAAAAAAGCTAAGATAGTATGAGATGAGCTATCAAGTATTTGAAGCATCTGATTTGGAAGGTGATGTTATCCACAGTGATTTTAGGAGTCAAGCACAAACAAGACATTTTTACTTTTTTTGTGGTTTGGTCAACATTTTTTATGGCTCTTCACCAGTATTTACTGTGCCAATGAAAAGTTTGGGATATGTAATGCTTATACATGAACTGGTATTGATTTCGATAAGAAAATCCCAAACCTATCAAGCTATCATAATGTATCAGGTATTTTTGGACCAGATGAAGAGATACACTTGCTGTTTGTACACTGGACATGGGCTTTACAGCAAGAAGCATGTGATGCTTTTCCTCATGAGTTTGTCTGTAAATTACCTTCAGGGCATTTATTTTCACCAAAAGACACAGGAAGCACCTTGGCCAAGGCCTTAGGAAATCATAGAATCCTATCTGGTAGCATTAGCTCTCACTTCTTCAGCATTGCTAGAACCACCAATTTGCCATGGGAGGGTTAATCTCTGGAGTTTAGAAATAAAGAGGGAGATGGGCATCTCATGCTTTCTTGACATATACAGATAATGGCACTCAATATGCAAAATCATGCCTTTTAGGTCCCAGATGCTTAATGATGATAGGATGCTTTTATTTCCATTCTGGCCTGTGGAAAGGAATTTGGTTGAATGAGCAAACCTTAAGTTCGATCCTCCAGTTTGGTGGATCTCCTGGTAAGGGTTTTCCTGTTTTTTTTTTTTGTTTTTTTTTTTTTTGTCATGTATGAAGTGATTGAGTTATGGCAGAAAGTTCTCTTCCATATGTAATTGTCACACATTTAGAAAACAATAACTTGGGGTTTGTAGCAAAGCATATGTAATTAGCCAAATTTTCTATATCAGAGGTACCTGAACATGGTCTTATGTTGGTGCACAATCTTGCCTCATATTTATTGGTGTGGAGCTGTAAAACCAATAGCTATTGAATTCAACCCAAGGTTTGTTAGCCATAGAATGGTGACAGCTGCTCCACAATTGGAATTTCTTGTAAGAGAACATTCTGATTTAGCCAGGTCATGCTTTGATTTCTATTGTTGATGTAGGGTACTCTTCAATGTTTTTGGTATTGATTTATTCACTGTTTAGTTGTCAAGTAGGTTACATGAATGTTTGTTAGCTTAATGTTAATGTAGACAACTGTTACAAAAACTGTATGTTAGCCTTAGTAATTCTAACTTATTTGAGCTTTGTTTTAAATTATTTGATGGTGTAAGGGGGGCATGATTTATCTAACTGGATGCAATTTCATTTCATGAGGTGGCCAAGAAAAGTTTGAAGAATGACCTGGAGAAAAGCTATGGTGTGACCCTTCCCCTGCCCATTATTGGATACTACCTTCTTTTCCTGGTCATTCAGGCTGCTTGTTCTCTGTTATAGGGGACATTTAGACATATAAATATTTGGTCATCAAAAGCCAAGGAAGCACGTTTTTTTTTTTGCCATTTGGGAGATATATAAGAATAGGTTAGCACAGGAAGGGCGTATTCCATCTGGCAACATCGGAAGTCATGGTGGTATAAGCTGGTCAATTTTATTCAGTCATGTAAAAAAGGTTAATTAAAAGCTGAAATTGATTTTGTTACCTGTGATGTGATGTAATAATGATGTCACAAACAGTTATGCTGGCAACTGGTGTCTGTTATTATGGGTTCATGTGCAGGACAAAGAATATTAGCAAGACTCAGCAACTATGTTTCAAAGCCCACCTATTGCACTGTTACTTTCTACTTTGCTGTATGAATGACAATGTTTGGAATTACATCCTTCTTTATGTCCACCTATTGCACAACTACTTTTGCTTTGGTGTAGGAATGACAATGTTGAATTCATAGCTCTCAACCTCTTATCACAAACAGTCTGGACAAAGGCAAAAAATAACAAGGGGATAAAGCCCTAAAATAGGGACATATTTTAAATACTGCTGTTATAAACTTTGAAAGTTGCTAAAATAAAAGGTCTTGTGTTACCATGCATTTTCTGAAGGATATGATGATCTGGAACTCAAATGCTTGCTATTATTTAGCTAATTCAGTTCTCTGATTTGCTGCAAAAATCACACATTTTATGAGAACAGACCAAAATATGAGGCAAAACTCTGGATATTTTGTAAAAATCTGGACAGTTGAAAGGCATGGTTGAATTGCATCCTTCTGTGTAAGTATGCACACTGACACTGATATGTTTATTTGCATACATATTACAGATAATTGCCAGCACTTGTGTTCATCATTATGTACTTCATATCCATTTTTGTCTACAGTTTGTTATGCTTCTACATGTTTTCTCTATATTCCAGCAGTATGTAACCTAAGGATTCACGAAGGCTTGCACGGAGTGTAAGAGACGTGTAACACTCCATACAAGCCTCTCGATCCAGGAACAGCCCTAAACTCTGTGTAAGAGACCACCTAAAACATCTCTTACACGGACTGGGCAGCCGAACTTGCAGCCGAAAGGTATGCAAATTAGGTATATTAGCGATCCACGAAGCAGAAACCAGCCCGTGTAAGAGATGTTTTAGCTGCAGAAATGTACTCAGTTGACAACTGAGTACGTTTCTGCAAATATCACAACAGAGCCATGTCAGCTCCAAATAAAGGGTGCATATGTGTCAGGCAGCATGCCAATGGCCAAATATGTGGCCATTGGCAAGGTAACCCGATGCAAAATGTATAATGTTTTAACGCAGCGCAGCCCCGCGCAAATGGGCTGCACTGTAGAAAACAGAAAAATGAAGGTTATAAACCCACAAATGTGGGTTTTATGCAATACATGGAATGACAATGCAGGGACCAGCAGACCAAAAACAACATGGCCACCGTGTAGTGGTTGCTAAGGGGGGAAGCTGTGTCTAAGACATGTAACTAAGCATTAGTAGGCAATCTCATGTAAATGAGGGTTAGGATACTGAATCCCACAGTCACATAGCAAATGAGCACAGTCTGAGTAGTGTAAGAGATACATAAGGGGGAGGAATAGAGTAGGAGATAGGTGACATCACAGGGTGGAATGGTAGAAAGAAATGCAGTTCATTGGAGGTCAGTGTAACATGACAGATGACAGACACAGATCAGGGAAAGAGGAGTGCCACAAGATAAGCATGGGAAAGTCAAGAAATGGAAGGTGTACACTGTTACCTACACCAAAGTTTCTTGCTGGGTGTGTATGCACACGTGTGTGCACCTTGAAGCGTGAGTAGGGCAGTGTGTGCGCGTGTAGGGCAGACTGAGCATGTAGGAAGCTGGTGGCAGACTTGTAACACTGTTTGCACGGGTGTGCGTGCATTTTAACCCGAATAAGCAGATTCTGAACCGTGTAAGCCTGTGTGCACACGTGTAAGGCAGACTGAGCATGTGGGAGCCTGTTGGCAGACCTGTAACACTGTTTGCATGGGTGTGCACGCGTTATAACCCGAATAAGCAGATTCTGAAACATGTAAGCATGTGTGCGCATGTGTAAGCCACTGTGAGCGTGTTTCTGCTGGTATGCACGCTGCTCCCCCCTGAGGAAACAGAAAGGAAAAAGGAAGCAACAGAATTTGTAGGAAGCTAGCAGGGAATACTGCTGGAGCTAGCAGGAGAAAACAATTAGAAGCAGGCAATTACACAGGCAGAATAGTAGCCCAGCCCAGCACTTAAAACTCTGCAAACAGCAGTGCAGGATGTTTCTCTCAAGGGACACTGCAAGACAGGAGTAAGCTATTAGAAGTGAAAACTGAAAAAGCTGAACTCAGAGCAGAAATGTTAGGGGCTGCCATAGCTGTCATAAGGAGACATAGGCGACTATGAGGATGTTGATAATGCAGATGGTGCCAGACAACCCACAGTGAGGAGACGGAGAAGAGGGTACAGGCCCAGGGTCACTTACCACAGGTTACATGAGCTGGAGATACTAGAGTGCTATAGAGTAGACAGAGACCTCCTGCAGCAAATAGTTTATTTATTTTATTTTATTTTACATTTGTTGACCGGGCTAGTCTGGCTGGATACATGTCCATTTTCAGCAGAGGCCCGAGGAGAAAAGCTCCACTATAAACTAAGTAAATTACAATAAGATAAAAATCTACTATTCTAAGATATAACTACAATCAGAGAAATAGAAAAACATAGGACTGAAAGGATAAATTCAAAGAAAATCACGTTAAAAATATGCAGATAATTAAATATCACACAATTGTGCAGAAAGTACATACTTAAAAACTCAACAGTAAAAGGAATAGAACTAATGTAGTGCAGAAATGAAAAAGAGTGGAGGAGACACAGGTTAGTCAGGTGTACTACAAGAACAAAGCCAATGATTTTGGAAGTATTGTTTAATTTTCTGTTTGAAAAGTGGCAAGGATGTAGTCAGAGTTATGTCACAAGGTAAGAGATTCCAACTTCTACCTATTGTGTTACTGAAAAGGGAATAATCTGCTGTGTTGTTTGCCTTTATAGTTTTTGTCATGAGTTTACTAGATGAACGAAGTGAGTTTAGATTGTTGCAAGGGATTAGAAGTTGTGAGAGTATAGGGGTATTGTCAGGTTGGTGTAGTATATTGTGGGCAATAGTGAGTTGAGGAATTATAATGTGGTTTTGAACTTCAAGCCAGCCTAGTTGTTTTAGGTTTATACAATGATTGGTCCTAAAGGGGTTACTAGTGGCGAAGCGAGCTATATTGTTATAGCAAGTAGCAAGTTTGTTTAGATTGGTTTTCTTTAGGTTTGTATAAATTGGGGAAGCGTATAGGAGGGTAGATAGAAGGTGAGATTGTGCAGGCCACGCCTCACACACAGAACCAACAGAGGGGAACCCATCCCAGTGGAAACCAAGGTATGTGTTGGCCTAAGAATACTAGCAACAGGTACCTTCCAGAGACCAACTGGTGATATGATGGGGATATCACAGGCATCAGCCTCCAGAGTACTGCAGCAGTTCGTGGATGCCATGTCATTACATGTCGGTGATCATGTATATTTCCCTAATGCCCATGAGGTATTGGCCAGTAATGTGCGTCTCTTCCAGCAAATAGTGAAATACCCTGAGGTAGTGGGTGCAATAGACTGCACGCACATACGCATCAAAGCACCAGCCGGTGAGCGGGGTAGGGCCTACATTAACCGCAAGGGCTTCCCCTCCATCAACTGCCAGGTCATGTGTGATGCCCAGGGCATAATAATGAATGTGTGTGCTGGCTGCCCTGGGAGCTACCATGATTCCCACATCTGGCATTTGACTCAGCTGTACCAGACATTTGCCAATGGGGACATCCCACATGGACACCTAGTGGGGGATGCAGGTTATGCACTGGAGCCGTGGCTAATGACACCCATCAGAAATGCACACACACCTGAACAGGAACGCCATAATGAGGCACATGCACAAACACGTAATGTAATAGAGCGTGTGTTTGGGCTGCTCAAGTCATGGTTCCGGTGTCTGGACACATCTGGTGGAGCCTTGCAGTACACACCAACTACATGTACCCAAATTGTCATGGTATGTGCTATGCTACATAATATGATCTTGCGAAAACAGCTGCAGCAGGACCAGCATAGGGCTGGGCCAAACAGCCCCCCACCATTGCCAAAGCCATCACAGGCAGAGCATGACTCGGAGGAGGAACAACCTGAGCCTGCCCCAGTAGGCAGAAGGAGGCATGCCCAGTATGCCCTGGCCTTGGCAAAGAGGCAACGAATAGCACATACACTGGCTCAGTAGGAACCCTGGGAATGATACCCCCTCTGACTCACTCAAATAATAACAGGGATGCCTAAAATGACATGACCTGCTCACAAACATGTACAGGGAGTGTAATATGCGCATCCGACAGAGGCAGCCCTGCAGCCCCACCTGAGGCATGAATGCCATGTGTTAGGTAATGTAACACCATGTACTATATGCACACCTGAGGACCCTGACTAACATCCACCCTCACCAAGCATGAAGCCACAAAATGACGATGGGATGATCAATTGCAATAACTGGCTGAAGTAATGCAGGTAGTCAAAGGGGAGCTAATGTGTTCCAGCCTGGAAAGACATGCGGAGCATGACATGATGCACCACCTGCTAGGGGTGGCGTGAACCTATCAGTCCAGGCCCCATGGATACTGGCAAAGGTTTCAGTACCCACAGCATGCCCTGAAAAGGTAAGTCTCAAAACACAAACCCACCTTCATAGGTACCACAAGGGATAGGAACCTAGATGTAATGCTACCCAATGCCAGAAGTCTAAACAACAAGATGTGCAGTGTAAACGCACACAGTATGGAGAATGTAGATATCAGTCCTGTAATAGAAAACTGTGTCAAGGCTCACATCAGCACCCTAACACTACCAGGTCACACCTCATACTGTGCTGTACAGCCGCAAAACATGGAACAAGCTACGAAAGGAGGGTGACTAGCAATGAATGTCAAGGATAACCACACCCTCATGTTGGTACCACAACAAGAAGCAGCATGGATTAGCCATGGTCAAATACCAATGGCTAAAACCGCCTTCCAGTATACAGCCTGCTGTAGACTACTGTCATAATACCAGGAACTGCACCTGGCCTATGTTGGAATACATGAATATATCAAGCCCCCCAAATCACATCATATTGCTTGACTGAAAATACCCAGACATACACTGGGAGCATTATACTAGCACCAACACAGTAGGAGAAAAGTTCCCAAAATCCATAAACCAAAATGCCCAGGAACAATGTACCACTCCCACAAGAGGGGTAAGCATACTGGATGTGATAATCAGCAACATGTGTACTGGATGGCAAGATGAGAAGTGTATACCTCACTGGTAAGACCAGACCATAGAGTAATCACACTGGATATACACATCCTGACCCCAGTCCCTGGCCAGAATACCACAGTGAAAAACAAGCATAGGTTGCACCCCTCCAAACCGATGTGGAATCCAAGAAAGGCCCTGTGCAAGTGCAGAATATGGGACACACCGCAGAACATGTTAGACAGGCATTCCATGAACACAGCCAGGAATGCTTGGAGTATGCAATCATAAATAACAACAAGACACAATGCCATACACGCAGGCATCTGGCATGCTGGTCTCCAGCCATTACCAAACCATGCAAGAGAATGAGGAAGCTACTACATGATAGAGCAAACATAAAAAGGGAAGTAATCAGTGATCAGTAGTATAGAAATAAAATATGTCCACACATACAATCCACTAAGGCCAGCCACAACAGGTAGAATCTGTGAATCCAGAGGCAATGTGACACCAGGCCCAAGTACACAGACAACCCACAACTCCCCCCAATAAATACAAATATATGTGAGAGATGCAACCATGTATCCAAACCGGAGGCTAGGCTCCCCCAACTCAGTACTGTCAAAACTAGTCAGGAGGAGAAGGTAACCACATACACCACAAATCCAGTCCCACATAGACCTATCACAACTGTAAACCAAACACATAAACACAGAAATACATTCCCGGAGGCCCTAATTACAAACACACCACACCAACAGAAGCCTCCAAAGCAGATCCCAAGCAACCACAACCTCCAAACATAGCACATGCAACACATAGTACACAAAGCTGGTGTGCCAAACAGTCACAGGCCAGAAGGAGAAACAACATGCCTGATACAGTTGTAATAGGTGTCTGTATAGGCAGAAACACTGCTGTCCCACTCACCAGACTGAACAAGGGAAAGGGTACAGTAAGCTGCCTGTAGGCTTCCACAATATGCCACATAACACAAGTACGCAGGTCACCCCAAAGCAAGCAGAAATATGATGCACACATTGTCCATGCTGGTGTGAATGACCTGAGATGTACCTCCCTGGACTACATGATAAGAGACATGGATGAGCTCTCTGAGTATGTACCCCAGGCCGGTATGACACTGGCCATCTGCAGCATCCAACCCTCACCAAGAATGATGCCACAGTACAAACACAGAATGATCATCTTTAACAGGTGGCACAATTACAGCTGTCAGTCCAAGAGGGTCTAATGTCTGTCTGCTTGAGATGTCATGCATGACAAGCCATGCTGCTGTTCCAGGGATAGCTTACACCAGTTACCCCTGGGCATCTGGATACTGGATAAGGCCTTTGTCACCTCCATAGAGGCATATGTAGGCAAGGACAAAAGGACTACCCACCACCCTAGAAAACATAAGTGGTAAGAAACATAAGGGTAATGCTGACCAATGCCAGATGTGTAAACTGCAATATGCATACCCCTGAGGCACTTCCCAGTATGGAGAACATCGATGTCTGTGCAGTGACAGAAGCCTGCTGCAAGCCTACTGATAGCACACCAGCACTACCAGGTTATACCTCATATCATGCGTTATGGCCCCAACACCTGGACCAAAATATCAAAGGAGGGGGAGTATCCATATGCAGCACAGACAGCCATATGGCCAGGTAACTGACAATGCACAAAGCAGCGGAGACCACCCATGTGCACCTAAGTGTAGTCAAAACTGCTGTACAGACTGTAGCATGCGACAGACCACACTCTCACACAGAAGAACTCCACCCAGACATCCAGAAGACACTGGACAGTATGAATGTCCCACCAAATACCAGACAAGGTACTCACGAATTACCACATAGGTGGTAAACCATTATGTATGCAAGGAGTAATCAGTGACCTAGGGACACAAGTCGACAGTAATCTGTCATGTGATACTCACAATGCCAATGTGGCTAGGAAGATTGTCAATATTGGACACCGTATCATGAAAGGATTCACATCTACATCAACAGAGGTCACTGTGCCCCTGTACTGTTCCCTTATCCGACCCATAATCTAGTACAATGATACATATGGGATGTACCGTACGTGACACCTGCAGCGGTTCAGAAGACGTCAAAGGTACCCCACCAAGAGGGTAAAGGGTGTCAAATATATGTCATATGCTGCCTGGCTGTAGACACCCCAGCGGAATGCAGTCACAGACTGCCTACACAGAGGCATTGTATGTCTGTTGTACAAGGCCATGTCCATCACAGGAGTAATGGACATGCTCCACCACAGGAAATCAAAGCCATTGGAGCTGTGAGAGTGACAGATGTCAGCCTCAACACATAATAAAATAGGATGTGCTGGAGGGACAGATACATAATCCAGAGGCTCCCCACGCCCTGAAACAGGATCCCAATCCATGTTAGGCAGAGCCCCTAACTGACAACCCTCAACAGGAATATTGCCAAGTGGATGGATGATCATACATGTACACTGGGGGTCTTCACTGTGTCACGACCAGACAGAGGCACAGTAAAGAAAATCATAAATGGCCATAATAGTCACATAGCATGGGGTGGCGAAAGACACACACACTCTGGCTTGGCTTACTAATGCCCTAGGGTGGATAGCCTAGTATGAACCCATGAACCTATGAAGATACAAATTGTACAGGACACTAAGGATAATCACAAGGCTTACTGAACTGATGGTAGGAACCATGTTGGGAATCCACAGATATGCTTTGAATCACACATATATTACAAACAACATACCAAACACACACACATATATTGCCAACATACAAACTGACAGGTGCAGTGCAACCCCCCCCCCCCAGAATGCAAAATATCTATCCCAGCAGACTGCTGGTCTCCTGACATTGCAGATGTTGAGGTAACAACCATCATCTGCAAAGCAAAACACACAGCAGCAAAGGTATGTGATGGTGTACTGGGATTAGGCCAACATGGACTCCAAGAATAATGGAATGCCAAATCACACTACTGCCCAATGTCAGCCTTACCACAGGATATGTACCAAAAGAGCAGTGTACAACAACAGTGGTCCTTCACAACAAAGGTGTTGCCTGAATGGATACTGCAAACTACCATCCCAGGATCCTGACAAGCTTGGTCTGCACAGCTATGGAAAGGATCAGTATGTACCGCAGACATAAAGCTATCGTGGACCTACTGATACCGGACCCTAAACAGTGTGGCTGTCATAACTGCAGATCCTGCCCCTAAACATGTTTGACCCATTTGAAACAGTCATTAAGGTCATTGATGAGGGCAATGTGGTCCACACAGCATAGCTGGACCGTGCATATGCTTCCAGACAATACCCTACGAGTTCAGTATGGATATGTTCACCAGCTTAAATATATACCCCTATGTCAGTAGAGGGGGTTGCAAACTAGACCAAGGACAGAGCTGACATGGTCAGACATGCTGCATCCATGTCAGACTACAAAGCAGATATGAGTGGCATCCCACAAGGCTTGGTCCTGGGACCCCCCCCCCGCGTTCTGTATATATATGTCCCATAGGTATAGGCTAACATGGAAAGAATGTGACTGAACATGTATGCAGAGGAGTACAAACAGCCCACCATATCCGACCCCCAGCTGACACAAGCAACCCACAAAAGGGCCACCTAGAAACAGACAACTGGAGCCATAGCCATGTCAGCAAGCTAATTGCAGAACTATGTATAGACAACCACCGTGGATATACAGTAAGTGCCCACAAATTACCACACAGGTGTTAACCCATTACTTACCTAACATGTAATGAGAGACCTGGGGACACAAGGTGATAGATATCCTGCACTGGACAAACATGTGGCTGTAGTGTTTGCAGAAACATAACATATACCCACCCAATCATGAAGGTTGTCAGATGTAGATAAGGGGAGGTCACTGTGGCTCTGCAGCCATCCTTCATCTGCATCACAATTGACTACAATAGCCCCTGTGGGATATACCTCAGCAGACACCACCATCAACTGTAATGTCCACAACAGTACCCCACCAGGAGTAGCAAAGAGCATGAACAGATGGCATGTGTTGCCTGAGTAAACAAACTGTAGCTCCACACACTGCCATACTGCCCTGATGTATGAAGTCATGTCCAAGCTGGAATCAATGAACATGCTGCACCATGTACAATCTGAATGGCAGTGAGCTATGCACATGAGAGACCTGAACCCCAGCATTGACATACATAGGACAAGCTGCACAGAATGATCCATAACACAGAAGGCACCCCCACTCTTTAGTAAGCTCCCGGTACAGGTTAGCCAGAGAGTCACCTATCGACACCCCTCAAGAGGAATACAGATGAGTGGATGGGAGATGGTAGGTTAACCCTGGGTATCACTGTTATGTCAGAGGTAGACGGAGGCACAGTATACTAACCATGGCATATGTCATGGCAAACTCCAGGTACAATGTGTGTTGAAGGACAAACACACCCTGTGACTAGCATCAGAAATGGCCTAGGGAACATTGCTAGTGTTTGCCAATGTCCACCTATGTTGTGGAATACACTACCAATGTTGGACGAGCCTGGTGTAGGTAGTCCATATCTGAACAAAATGCAACATGGTCATATGTGCACAACTGGATCCTACACAGTCTGTTGTGCTCACTATGAAGATGTCAAGCAGTGATAGGACTAAAACCCAGGATACTGTCCACCACAGTGAAAGTACTGAACCAGTACACTATACGGTACTACAGTGTTAGGTCATTATGAAAGGATGTTGACAACTGTCTGCAAAGTATCCCATGCAATCCCTACAGGCACAGTATAATCCCTGTTGAGGCAGACATGAAGCAGTTGGCCAGTTAGTACACAACATGACACGCAACACACAACCATAAATGTGAGATATTGTTGAAGTTCACACACACCCAAATATGTGGTGGACTTCATAGTGCAACATATGGAAAGCTCACACTGGACATGCTCACACACTTTGATAAATGAGGCATATGTCAGACAACATGCCATGAAAAGGCTGAACTGGGCATGCTCACACACTTAGGCCATATCACTGTTTAGCAGTTGGCCACACATATCTGGTATTTGTAAGTGTCATTCCAGGAACCAACCACAACACAGCAATCTGCCCAGTGCACACAGTAAATGACTACAGAGACATAAGTGATATAGTGGATCGCCGTCATATTCAATCATCTTCCACAGATACACAAGTTGTTCATAGGAACAGGGAATGCTATGGCAATAAAGACCTGCAAACAGTAAAACAGCACAACTAATATTGTGCATCTGACAATTGAACATATGGGTGTAAAGGTCAATACTAGGCTTGTTGCCCTAGGGAATGACAGCTTAGCCAGAGTGTGCTTGGCATCTGCATCCCCAGTACAGTAGGCTACTGTGCCACTGTAAAGTAGGTCACATATGGCAACGTGTGAGGCTAGTGAGCTGTGCCTCTGTCAAGCAGGGGCACAGTGGAGATCCCAGGGTTTGAATGTGCTAAGCCACAGCCATGTTGTTGGTATGTGCTGGAAGAGGGTTGCTGAGGACCTCTAACAGTAAGTGGCTGTCAATAACAGACTGAGGGGAACCCTATCTGCATTGTCTGGACAATACCACTGTCAACACTGTGTTGTGATGATTATGTGGGAATGAAGTGTCATGCCGGAACTGTTCACAGATGTCCTCCCCCTGTGGGCTACAGCTCTGCACTGTATTAGCTCACTCTGTCTGTTGGACGGCTCATATATGGCTGGTGTACACCTGACAGGTGTCTTGTTGTGGAGCAGTCATGGGTATATGTGGGATAGCATGATCAATGCAAACCTTACACATGCTCATAGAATGCAATTGTCAAGGATTATGCAGAGTGGCCAGTATAGTCCCCCAGCATGGGTCCTTTGAAGTTGTCCACCCCAGTCTTCACAAGTGTAGAGTCTGCTTGTGCTAAATACAGTTTGTGTGCAGTGACAACCTTGCCTGGGGGTGGGGATGGGATATAGATGTCCAGGGAAAGGTGGGTATGGTCAGATATCAGCAATGGTGGTCTACCTCTGGTGTGGAACAGCGAGTACCCATGTTGCAGATGGACAGGTGCAATATGTATTACCCCATGTGACTGTGGTGTGTCGTTCTGCCATAGCACATGGACCCACAAATTGTAGTGGCTGTAGGGTAAAGTGGTAGAGGCCTGAGTAGTTCTCACACACAATATGCCTGTACCTGATGTTAACAACTGGAATGGTGTATGTGAACACCTGCATATCCCAGCACAGTTCCCAGGGAAGGTAAGTGTGTGTTCTGGATGTGGGAGTGGTGTTCTGGACTGGTTGTGTTGTGTGTTACAGGTCCTGTGGTCATGAAGCATGGTATAGAACATAACCTGCCAGTGCGATGTGCATATCTGACCCTAACGTAGGTGGCTGCAAATGCATATATATGCTATCCCCCACCTGACAGGTAGTACTAGATGTACATACCTCTGTAGAAATAAAGATGTCAGCACCCTATAAATACTGCAGGTGCAGACCAGATACCCAGTAATTCGGTTAGCGTGCTCTGCTAATGTGTCTCCCTCAAGTGTCATAATATAGGTAGGTAGGAGTTCGAACCATGCAATTGCTCAGTGTGTGTGTGTGTGTGTGTGTGTGTGTGTGTGTGTGTGTGTGTGTGTGTGTGTGTGTGTGTGTGTGTGTGTGTGTGTGTGTGTGTGTGTGGGTGAGCAGGGTTGATGTGTTTGCAAGTCTGTGTGAGGAAGATGTCCCTTTTGGCAACTGTGAAAGCACTCTACAGGATGCACATTCCCCTATCTAAGCACGGATGATGTCAGCACCCGATAAGTACAGCAGGAGAAGGGAAACCTCCCAGTGTGGGTGAGCGGGGTTGATGTGTGTGCAAGTCTTTGTGAGGAAGATGTCCCTTTTAGCAACTGTGAAAGCACTCTACAGGATGCACATTCCCCTATCTAAGCACAGATGATGTCAGCACCCTATAAGTACAGCAGGAGAAGAGAAGCCTCTCAGTAAGTCGAATAACGTGCTCCGCTAATGCGTCTGTCATGATTGTCATAACACCATTAGATTGGGGTTTGAATCCTGCAACTGCCCAGTGTGTGTGGAGGGTGGTTAGTGTGTGTGCAAGCCTGTGTGAGGGAGATGTCACTTTTGGCAACTGTGAAAGCACTTTACAGGATGATGTCAGCACCCTATAAGTACAGCAGGAGAAGGGAAACTTCCCAGCAATTCGAATAGCACGCTCCACTAATGCATCTGTCATGATTGTCATACCATAGTTAGATTGGGGTTTGAATCCTGCAACTGCCTAGTATGTGTGGAGGGGGGTTAGTGTGTGTGGAAGTCTGTGTGAGGGAGTTATCCCTTTTGGCAACTGTAAAAGCACTTTACAGGATGATGTCAGCACCCTATAAGTACAGCAGGAGAAGGAAAACCTCAAAGTAATTCAAATAGCGTGCTCCGCTATTGCATCTGTCACGAGTGTCATAACATAGTTAAGTAGGGGGTTTGAATCCTGCAACTGCCCAGTTTGTGTGGAGGGGGGTAAGTCTGTGTGAGGGAGATATCCCTTTGGGCAACTGTGGAAGCACTCTACAGGATGCACATTTCCCTATCTAAGCACGGATGATGTCAGCACCCTATAAGTACAGCAGGAGAAGGGAAACCTCCCAATAATTCAAATAGCGTGCTCTGCTAATGTGTCTGTCACGAGTGTCATAACATAGTTAGGTAGGGGTTTGAATCCTGTAACTACCTAGTGTGTGTGGAAGTCTGTGTGAGAAAGATGTCCGTTTTGGCAACTGTGGAAGCACTCTACAGGATGCACGTTCTTCTATCTAAGCACGGATGATGTCAGCACCCTATAACTACAGCAGAGAAGGGAAACTTCCCAATAATTCAAATAGTGCGCTCCACTAATGCATCTCTTCCAAGTGTTGTAACATAGTTAGGTAAGAGTTTAAAACCTGCAAATGGCAAGTGTGTGTGTTTGGATTTGGGGAATTTGCGTGTGTGCAATTCTGTATGAAAGACATGTGCTTTACTGCAATCAGGAGATCACACTACATGATGCGCATTACCCTTTCCAAACACTGATGATGTCAGCACCCTATACATACAGCTGGAGAAGAGACACCTCCCCGTAGTCCAAATAGCGCACTCTGCTAAAGCGTTCCTCTCAAGTGTCATAACATAGTTTGGTAGGGGTTTGAAATCTGCAAATGGCAAGTGTGTTTGTGTTTGGATGTGGGGAGTTTGTGTGTGTGCAATTCTGTATGAAAAACATGTTAGTTTTGGCAATCAGGAGATCACACTACATGATGCACATTACCCTTTCGAAACACTGATGATGTCAGCACCCTATAAGTACAGCCAGAGAAGAGGAACCTACTAGTAATCCAAATAGTGTGCTTCGCTAATGCATCTCTCTCATGTGTCGTGACATAGTTAGGTAGGGGTGTGAATCCTGCACATGGCAAGTGTGTGTGTGGGGGTAGTAGGGTGTGTGCAAATGCAAGTGTGAGAGAACATTTCCTTTTGGCAAATACTACAATACACCAGATGCTGCATATTCCCCCAGTAAACACAGGGGATGTCACCACACTATCAGCACAGCCAAACAGGGATAGTTGGCCAGTAATGCCAATAGTGCGCTCTGCTACTGGGTCTATTACCATTGTCAGAATACAGATAGGTTTGTTTTGGTAACCCACAACTGCCACATGTGGTTGTGTTGCACATTATGACCTTGTGTGGGTCTTTGTGCATAACAATGCATGCCATTGCCTAAACCAGCAATGGCAATGCACACATGATGTATGTGTGTGACACATACACATAAATACCTGTGACCTGCAGTAGTTACCATGTCTGACACGTGTCTCGAGTGGATAAATGGTATTTGCAATGCATAACAATATGACTGTGTCATACTGTGCAGGGGCCGCACGCGGTATGTGTCTATACAGTGTGGGTGTATATGGTAAAATACCTACAGCAGGGGATACACATCTGGTCTGGTCCATATAGTCTACATGTAGTCAATGTACAGGTGCTGCATGTTCCCACCTGTTGTGGGAGTGGTAACATGTTATTCCACTGCAATTCAATGACCACATGCTGGGAACCCTTCAACTAGTGTGTTGTAGCTACAGTAATGCTCACACACAATGTTTGGCTGGATGCAGTCCAGCCATATAAAGACAGTTCTTGAGACTGTCATATTGCCAGTGTTGTTATGGGGGATAGGTAGGTTTCCTGTGTATGGGAGGGTTGTGTGTGCCAGGCTATGAACCAGACGGCAGTCCAACACACTGTTAGCTGCACATGAATAGTCCCTGATGCTTTGTGCTGTGCCAACAACCTGGAGGTGTGTGTATCTGTGGTGCCTTGGGATACCACCCCCCTGTCCATGTGTGTTACATGTGTAGCGGATGACAGGCATGGTATGAGGTATAACCTGGCAGTGATGGGTTGCACCTGTGAGCCATGAATCAGGACTCTGGTACTGCACAGACATTGCAGTTCACCGTGCTGAGGACAGTGTCCAGTGCATGCATCTTGTGGTGTACACTGCTGGTGTTGTGTAGCATCACTGTTAGTGTCCTATCCTGTGTGATACCCAAGGAGGTGGCTATGTAATCCGTGTCCTGCAGCATAAGGCAGTATGTGTGTATCAAGGGGCTTCGCCAATATACATTGGGCATGGGTGTCACGTGCAAGCTGCCCCTCGCACATCATTGTGGCTTTCCTAGCATGTAAGCACACGTTGACAGCCAGTGGATACCCTATGAATGACATTGGAGATTGCACAGAATGTAGACATAGAACACCCTTCCTACATATAGTGGTAGCATACCTGGTGAGGGTATGATGGCAACCAAGATCAGGCTCATACTGGCCGGTGCCACATGCTGAGAGATCCCTTCTATGTTCCCTATCATGTAGTCCAGGGAGGTATGTCTCAGGTCATCCATAGTGGCATGGTCAATGACTGAGTCATATTTGTCCATGCTTCTGACTGACCTGTATGCATGTGTATTGTGGTGAACCATAGTGCCCCACAGGCATATCACTGTGACCTTCACCATGTACAGCCTGTTGAGCGGGACCTCACTGCAGCAGCCAAGAGAGGTACCTGACACATCTGTAGCAGGTGAGTTGTGTAGCCCTACATGCTGTGAGTGTGTGGCACACGGGATGTGTGTGCCATGTGTGGCATGTGCTCTGTTCCAACATAACGTATGCCTGTGTGCCAGCTATGAAGGTGTGTGATGCTCAGGCAGGATGCTATTCTGAGTCTCCAAGTATGCCCCAGTGTGTTCAGAGTGCTGTCAGTGCGGGTCTATGTCTGACTGGTATTGTAGTCACTGTAGTATGTCATGCCACCTGACAGGGTATGGCATTACTGGGTTCAGAGTGCTCAGTCCCCAGATTGGCTATGTGGTGGCATCCCACACATGTGTTGTACGTTCATGGCCAGGGGTGATGGTTGACTGCATACATGTGGCAGCTGTGACATGACTCACATAAACCACAACTGGACCATAGAGGTGATTCACAGGTTAACTTTGCACATACTACCCTAGTAGTGTGATTGCCATGGTGATTACCAACACATAGGGCCAATGGGGAACAACATACTGAAGGTGTGTATGTGTGGGTGTACTGCTACTGTTTCATAGCACTGGCATATATGACAGCACACGTGGGTAAATGCCAGGTAAGACATGTGCAATGTGTCACAGGCAATGTACATGCGAACAGGACAGACAGTGATGTTCTGTCATGTGTAAACTTGACATACGTATCGTACGCTATGCAGATGTCACTAGGAGTCCACAGAATCACTGTAACTCTGCATTGCAGGTGGAAGCAGTGTTACAGGGAACCCCAAGTGAACATGCATGCAAACAAAGCTACAGTAAGCAGGGCTGGAAGTAGTCCATTGTACAACAAAGAAGGGGTAACACTTGCAGTAGGTAACAGTGCAAATATGTAGGCACTATCAACATGTACACAGGAATGCACAGCGCAGATGCCCATGGTAGAACTGATATTATGTCATAGTTAATTGTGATTTGGATTACATTGGTACTGCACACATATCAACATGCACAAACATCCACATTGCATAGTTGTTGTGGGCAACTTACCACCATTACTGTACATGTCCATCATTGCCTATCACTACTTGCATTAGCTTCCCCCCTGTGCTACCCATGTATGTGGCTGTCTGTTGACAACCTTACCACCGGTATGCAATAATGTGCAGCTGTTACACTTTGGTACGTACTATGGGTGCAGAAAACAATTCAGGACAGTCATACAGTTACTGCATAAGGCATGCTGGGATATACACACAGTCATATCAGCACACTTACTGTTACCAACATGATACTACTAATACACTTCTATGTAGTCACCCTGTGCATCAGCAAATTGTTTACCTGTTCCTGCACTGATGTTGGAGATTGCAGGTGGTGGCACAGTTTCATCATATGCACAGGGTGTGAATTAGGTATGCCTGAGTCTGCCACTGATACCACCAATTGACATGTGTGTGTATGTGTGTTGGTGAGGGACAGCAGTATAGGGTGGGGCACTGTGGGTGCAGTGTGTGCATGTATGTGGTAGCCCTAGATGTTAACATTTCACATGTGTGTATGCACGCACACAGTTCCACCTCATGGCTGCCATATACAGGTGTTTGTGGACAGCCACAGACTGCACCTGGCAGGTCATACAGATCAGTGTCTGTGGGCACGGACATGGTACCTGTGCCTGGCAGGGGTGCTATGGACCATATCCTGTACTAAGCCAGACTGGGTACTGTCATCAGAAGTGGGAGTGTGTTGACTGGACACAGGTCCCTGTTGGGACTGTCCAGAGCCACGTGCACGTGGTCTCCTGGGGAGTTCTGATGACAACACAGACCCAGCATTGCTGGGGCTGCTGCTGGCACTATGGGGGCGTGCACGGGTCTGTTGTCATCTGTGCCGACTGCCAGCTGCTGCTGTTGCTGGCATATGGCCACGTCGATGCTGCAACCACCCAACATTGCCCTGGCTCATGGACATGTGGTTGTGGAACTGCTGTAATATGTCCCCACAACGTCTGTCTATGACATCGGTAAATTATGGATAGCATCCGCGATGTCATGCATACTGTCAGTCATGGCTGTGCGACATGCTCTCAGCTCCCTCAGACTTTGTCTGGTGTACCTTTCCATACGTGTTTGTGCCTGCATGACAGCCCAAAACATAGCTGAGGTTGACAGACCTCTTTGGGCACGTCTGCCAGAGGCAGTACGCCCATGGATGCTCCCACGAGAACCCATGGGCAACTGTCTGTGTGGTACCATCGCAGGACCTTGCCCATGGCTGCTGTGTGGGGAAGCATGTGCCACATATACCACATTACCCTGGTCAATGCCCACTGTATCCTGTCCATCACCTAGGGACAATGGTGACATAGGATGTACTGGCAGAATGACTGTGCGCAATGATGGGGTTGACAGCTGTGTACTGTCAATTGGCTGACCAATGGCGGACCCTGACACACCTTCCTGTGCCATTACACAGATAGCATCATTACCAGTACCTGTGGCACCAGATTCAGGTTCCCTGCGGCAGGACACCAGAGCAGCACCAGAACCTGTGGGAGGAAGACAGGAAACACAGTTTACAGTGTCCACACAATGTTACCAGTGATGTACATAAACACATGCACACATGCACACGTGGACACATGCACACATGCACACATGGACACAGGCACACATGCACACATGCACACATGCACACTTGCACACATGCACACGTGCACACATGGACACAGGCACACATGCACACATGCACATGTGGACACGTGCACATGTGGATACGTGTACACATGCACACATGCACACGTGGACACATGCACACATGCACACATGCACACATGCGCATGTGCACACATGCACATGTGGACACAGGCACACATGCACACATGCACACGTGGACACAGGCACACATGCACACATGCACACCCCGCAGTATACACACAGAGCACTACTGAGTTACACTCGTATTACTAGCACTATCAGGACTATTATAGGTATTGTTAAAACACACTCACCAGCATGGATGGCCTGCCTTGCTGTAACACCAGAGGGACCTGCAGAAATGAGGAGATTAATGTCAGTGGGCACAACTGTGCCATTGATACTGCATATGATACAGTGCAGTAGTACACCAGTTGCCTTTCACACGTCAGCAGCCGATATTGCCAATATCACACCTGCACAATTACATACTATGTGGACAGCTACATACCACGGACACACCTTACACATGCATAAACTAACAGTGTACAGAACAGTCAAGTGTACATATGGCATATTACCTGCACGCTCCATGTCGTGCTGCTGTGTGGATCCAGCCTCCATCATGATGCAGGTGTATTGCTGTTGCTGTTCCGGGGCTGGAGCCACAACACTTAGGAGTAGCCCCTCCAGTCTGTTGAGGATGTGTGGCCACCCCACCTCCTGTGGCAACCTGTTGCCTGTGGATATCAGAGGCACGCTGATGGACATTTCTGATTAAATCACTGCAGTGATGCCGTACCTGCTCATATGTCCTATTGTGCATGCCAATGTCATTTACCCTACGGACAAGGTCTTGCCACAGTGCAGCCCTCTCCTGCTGATTCTGGCTGGTGCGGGAAAACAGTATGTCATAATCCCGCACCAGGCTCTGATGTATCTCCTCATCTTCTGCTGCAGAGTAGGTGGGATTACGCTGAAGCGCCATCTCCCTGGAAGAGAACACAAACAGGATATCAGCAGACTATGTCAGCAATATATGGCACACATACTATACATGATACTCAACTGTAGTGATATACTACTACTCCCATATGTAGCATGTGTGTGTCTCTTGGTGGATACACAAGTACATGGCCAGATATCAATGCTCAGCCAACACCTGTGCAACAATACCTGCCACATTCCATACAACATAGTAGCATGCCCCATCGGTCAGCACACTGCGACAGGTCAAATGCACAACCTCACTCTGGGGGTTCATACCAAGGTACTGTATGTGGAACGCCATCCACTAGTGTGATCTAGACACAAGTTACTCGGCCTGGATATACATATCCCACCACCACCACCAGCACAGTAGACTACTTTGATATGTATGTGATTAGTCAGTTATTCACTTGTTAGGACTGTGATGGTATCCATGCAGCCCACTGGGCCAGTGTAAGCCACAACCCACACTGCTGACACCTTTGCAAATGCTTCCCACGGACATCCCAAAGATTGCATGGAACATGCACACACATTTCTAACCCACACCCTATGCACAAAGGTTAGGCATCCTGTCCAGTGGACCCCAGCCAAAGGCAGATTGTATAACAATAGAAGGAGGCTACTGCAGGACAGAGCAGATTCACATTAAGGGAAGGCATCTGTGGTCAGCACTGGTAATAAGCTACGGTCTCTCATAACAACATCCACGGCCTACTCTGGGTGGGAAATGGCCAAGAACACTATAGATAACCACAAGGCCTTCTTCAGTTATGTTACACATATGGACCAAACGCCTCAGATATGCTCTGAGTTACTACACACCTACTTAACATTTACCGAACACACAGATATTGGCAACATTCTTGCAGACAGGTTCAGTGCATGTATCCCCCCTCCTTCTCACCCACAAGTAGAAATACTTATCACAGCTGAATGTAACCTCCCTATCAACTCACATGTCCAGGTGAGGGCCGCCCTCAGCAAAGCAGAACACACAGCATCAATGTGACCTGATGGTAGCCCTGGATGTGTGCTACGTGAACTCCAAGAGGACATACAACCGCATATAAGACTGATATTTAACCTTGGCCGTACTACAGGATATGTACCTGAACACTGGCATGCAACAACAGTGGTCCCACTCCACTAAGGAGGCACCTCTACTGACCCTGGGAACTACCGCACCATAAGCTTAACCGGCCTGGTCTGCTAAGCTATGAAATTATTCAGTATGGGACGCATATACAGCGATATTGGGTACCTGCAGACACTTGTTCTTGGCCAGTTTGCCTTTGTGATGGTCTGATCCTGCCTTTTGAACCTGGTTGACCTTTCAAAACAGTCACTACAGCCATTGATGAGGGCAACGCAATCCATACAGCCTACCTGGACTTTCCTAAGGCCTTCAACACAGTACTCCACTCAGGCATCATAGACAAGCTCATTAGCTTACATGTTACTACATATGTCACATGATGGGTTGCACACTGGTTGACATACAGAATCCATAATATCGATATTGTCGGAGCCATGTCAGACTCAATGCCAGTCACATGTGGTATCCCACAGGCCTCTGTCCTAGGACCCCTCTTGTTTGGCATTTATTTCTCAGATGTAAAAGCGGACATGTGCGGGTTGTGGATGACAAAGTTCCCAGATGACTGCTAACTAAGCACCATAGTCATTACACCAGCTGACACACACATCCTACAGATGGGCCTCACTGCAACAGAAAACTGCTGCCAGGATCATGGCCTAACACTGACTGACATGTAATGTATAGTCATCCCCTTTTAGTGGAACTACGTGCACACAACATATCACATGGACATACCTATAGATACAGACCTATGACACATATGGAGGGTTCACAGCATGCAGACTATTAACCTGCTACTTTACATTACCTGTGTGTGTCTCAGCTGGTTGTGTTACCACTACTACTGCTTCCTGTTGCTGCTGGCACGGCTTGCTACTGTCACTGCTGACAGCTTAGACTCAGTGTGTGTACCGTGTGTTGTTTGTGTTTTTTTTTTCTCTCACTCTCTGTCTCTGTCTCTGTCTGTCTCTCTCTCTCTCTCTCTCTCTCTGTCTGCCTCCAGACAGTGCAATGAACGTATTGCATGTGTGGAGTGTGAGTAAAGGATGCTTTTGTAGGTATCTGCATAAGTCCATGTGATGGCCTCTGCACCAATTGTAAGCCAGCATTTGCTAATTGCATGCAGCCAGTTGTGTACTGATTGCAGTTCTCACTGTGATTTCAAGACAATGCTATAAAAGGGTATGTGAGATAGGCGTTGCCCTTTCAGATTGTAAGGGCGGGGACCATGCTGCTATGCTGTGGACACTGTTCTGTGAGTGTAAAGGTTAGTATCTCTCTCATGATTCAGGCTGTGTTGTAGATTCACATTTCTCCATTCCTCTCTCCTGTTTCCTGTAGTAAGTGTGTATGCACAATGACACCTACAACTGTATATATATATATATATATATATATATATATATATATATATATGTATAGATATATATATATATATGGGTCTACTTCTATTCGCTGACAGCCCATTTCACTGAAACCCATTTCATTGACAGCTCATTTCATTAACAAACATTCTAGGTGGGGGGCTGCACCCCCACACATTTCACTGTGGGGGCTGTGCCCCCCACACCCCCCCCAACTATATATAACAACTCCACAGTCGAACAACAGTGGGGAGGGGGGCAAAACCCAGGTTTTTGCCTTGAATACTTTTGTCAATGAAATGAGCTGTCAACGAAATGAGTTTCAGTGAAATGGGCTGTCAGCGAATAGAAGTAGACCCATATAAATATATATATATATATATATATATATATATATATATATATGTAAATATACATACATTTATATATGTACATTAACTGACATTATTACCTACTAGCTACCAACTAGCATGGCTGATTCTGTTCACACACTACTATTATGGGTATCCACTAGTTTTGACAGTAATTCTGAATGACATGCTTTGTGTACTACACATCCTATATTCCCTTTACATTCATTCCTACTATAACATGATATATTTATTTTAGCACAATGTTTTTGTATAAGAGTTGTGGCTTAGTGGTAGGTCATGCAGACTACTGTTTCCAAGGTCCTGGGTTCATGAATGACAGTGGGATTTTATTTTGCTTTTGAGCTGACTACAGGACCTGTCAATCAGAGTGACTAATGCACTTTTAAGCAGTTGTAACCGGTTTAGCGCTGGTTTGCACGGAGCTCCCGCATGCGCACTGGCGTTCAGCTCTACGCACACCCGCTTACAACCGCTTAACAGTGCTTACTCTGGCACACACTCGCGCTATTTTCTTTGAAAGAAATGAAAATGGGGAGACAGGAAAGTGGTGAAAAAGGAGTCACAAAGAGGGTAAGACAGTAGGGAAACAAGCTTGGGATTTGCAGGAGGGATGTAGGTAAGGCCCATAGCTGCCCATTTCTTCATCAGCAACAGCTGTGCATATGTATGCAATTTGGTGTGACATTTGAAACCTTCCACCTCTGAGAGAGGTGTCAGGACAACAATAATACTTGTTGTACAGCCAATTGTAATTGATAGTTTCCATGTCCAGCAGACATGCATGTGGAATGGGCAGCTATGTATGGGGCGTAATTTTTTTGTGGGTACAGAGTGCCCCTTTTTTTTTTTTTCAGGTGAGAGTGGTATATCAGGTGAAGGAAGTCGGTATAGCTGGGGAGGTAGGTTGGGTAGGTCAACAGACAAGACAAGCAAGACGCATACAGGGGCGGTGTATGACACGTTTGAGGGGGTTACACAAATGACGGGGATGGATGTTTGGATATCCAGAGCCCATGAGCCCACAGATGGCAACAGTGGAACTGATATCCCCACCCATGGGCAGTTGCCACTGTTCCTTCACTACCCAGGACTGTGCTGTGCTGGGGACTGTGTAGGCCGGGCAACAGGCATGCCCGTAAGTTATGCCACCTGTGCCTCAAGCTGGCGTAGGGGCCCAAGAACAGAGTCCTGGATCTCCCTACGCACCACAGTCCGGACTCTACGGAGGGTGAGTGGTGGTTCTCCTCCGGCCACACTTGCAGAGGGGGGACAGGCCCTATCCCCTGCAGTGCTTCCACCTGCAGGTGGCACAGGGCCACTGGAGGAGGGTCCAGACTGGGCACTAGTGCCAGGTGCACTCGCCAGCTGAGGTGGGAGAGGTGGGTCCGCTGGAACCCGTTTTCCCTGTCGTCCTATGTTTTGCATTATGTCATAACAGTTTGGGTTAGTAACATATAATACCATTCACAATTAGTTGTAACAGCATGCATTAGTATTCCCATTAACCAAACACACAGATATTCACACCATTGAACAGCGAGCATAACACATGCATAATTTGAACAGCAATACACAGTCCAACAACATGCAGTGTTGATTGATGGCAACAGGCCATCAGGTTTGGATGTATGAACAGGGCAGATGCATCAACAGACATGCAAATATATATGCCCCAACAGGACAAATGTCCAGGGGTGTTAATTGTGATTGCACATACCATTTTCACGTGGAATGGGTTATATGTGGTTATAGGGTGGGGTGAAGAAAATAATATTAACACCTTCGACTACCAATACATATGCTGTACATTTCTAATAGCTGCACATATATACACACTACTGTTCTAACTACAGTTTCCTATATGATAACTACTTCAATTTGGTGATAGGACTGTTACTGCTACACCAATATACATTTTATTGTTCTTCATACACATTCATATCTGGCTTTGTTCAGCTACATCATCCTGCTACATTTGCTTTATATAGCTGTAGACAACTGTGGATGTTTGGTATGTCAGACAGTCATACTATCTCCATGTTGCAGACCGACAGCAACATATCCAGATTTTGGGATACACATTCCAGCTGCAGCAACACTTTGAACAGATTTCACTGTTTGATTTTACTTCTCACATTCATTTCATTCTGTACTGACTGCAGTATACTTTATTCAGGGGTTATTACTACTTTATTGGTGGATTCATAACTCTTTTTCACACTCTCTCACTTGTTTTCATTTTACTATTCAGGATGGTACTTACTTCTAGGCTTTATTGACATGTTTTACCTGTAGTTATTACAATCCTTTCCATCAGTCTCACTTCTGTCATGTTTCAGTATTTCAACAGGGGTATATTTCACACATGTGATTTGGTAATCTTCAGCAGCTGTACTTTTCAGCCTGCTGCAGGTTGTATACTATTATATTACAGGTGGGGCATCTTTATTTCAGACTTTATTTCAGGCATTTTCATTTTTCTGTTTGGATTACAGACTGCAACACACTTTTGTAATCAGGCAATACTTGCAAACACTCTTACACTGTTACTTGCACATTTTATTACTTAGTGACTACACTGTACTCTTTTGCTAACTGTCATACTTTTATATTTCTTTACAGTTACTGGGAGAGGATTACTGACCTGCCTGGTGGCACAACCGCAACAGCCTATCGCCATAGGCTCTGTGGTTTGCAGAACGGACACCTGCAGCTGTAATATAAATGAAGTAATATTGGAATACACATCTCCATAATATCAGCTAGTTTAATTTCTTACATACATAATTAGATGTAACTTACTCAGTAGTGGGGCGTTGGGCATTTGCCGGGCCTCCTGGATCCAAAGGTTCAATTGGTCCTACTTGCGTCTCTTCAGGTTCGCATGGTGGTGAAGGACCTGCTCACCAGTCCTTGGAATCCCTGTGGCACTGGTGAGATCATGAGCCAACCGGTCCCACGCCTCAGCCCTATATGCTCCCCACAGGACCTGGCCCTGCATGAGTTGGGCCTCGATTGTGGACTAGGAGCCAGACCATGTATCTGGACTTCTCAACACCCCACCTCTGTGCTCAAAAGCAACTACCCTCCCCTACTCCTGACATTCTGGCTGCAAGTTAGTTGTACAATTGTTTATGCTGTGTATTCCCGCCTATGGGGCTTATATATGCCATTTTTCCCGCACATATCTGTGATTGGCCATTTTGGAATTGTATCAACTTCACAAAACCTGCTTTGTCATGCTCCACTTTGTATTCATTCCTATATATTTGCTTTTACTGCATTTCTAGGTACTGCTGTCATGGTTTAGTGGTTCAGTATCTTGACTATGGTGCATAGTTTCCTGGGTTCGAACCTGGCCACTGCTTTTTATTTTTTAGGACTGTCTAGACAGGCTAGGGGGTGTGTCTGTGTAAAGGCAGTTTTGATACAGCTTGCTCAATGTTGCCCGTCGGTTAGCTTGTTGGTGCGGTGTGCAGCTCCGCGCAAACGGGTTACGCTGGTTTATGCTTCATTTGGCTTTTAGCACACATATTACGCTCAGCTCAGCTAGGGGCACACAGTTTTAGTATGTGAAATCACTGCTCACCTGCGGGCACTCATTTTACACCTGTTAAACCACTGCTCATCTACGGGCAGATGCACTCACCTGGTTAAACTGTTGCTCAGCTATAGGCACATCCCACATTTTTTATTGTTTGGTTATCTCACATTTCTTCAAAATAAATGGACTATTTCATTACATTTTATATAAACTATGAATTTATATGTGTACATATTTGTCAGGGACTTGTTTCGTGCTTATTTTACTTAAAATAAAAATTCATGTTGCGGGGGCTCGAACCATGAATGCCTGCTCTTCAGCCAACATCTCTACCGCTACGCTACTGCTTTTTGTCTTACTTTGCATATTTAGTTCTTATATCCTTTTCCACTGACGGTTAACTGTGGCTAAGCTACGGGCACGCCCGCACAAACGAGCGCACTCACGGGCAAACATCTTTACGATTTAAAAAATATATATAACGTGTTCATTTATATATTTTATGTTCATAGTCTGTGGGGGCATGTGTTGTGTTGTGTTGTGTTTATTCACATTTCCATGGCCTCTGTCGTGGGTGTTTACTTTGGGCATTTTACTCTTCTTGGGGCATGTCCACTTGCAGGGCTCGGCCTACGGACATGCCCCCTACTGTCTTCCACGGACCGTGTTAGCCTTAGGTGTGATTCAGCATGCCCTCATGCATATACATGACATGCTGACGTCACACCTTTTAACTGCAGCCTCCGTGTAAGCCATGTATCTCTTACACGGAGGCTTCGTGAATCCTGCCCATTATCTGACTCTCATCCACAATTATGTAACAAACATAAACTTTCAAGATTTCTTGCTACATTTTCCTACAAATCAAATGTAAGGAACTGTGCAAAAAAAGCTAACGTACCAAATCAGGACATGTCAGTCTGATTCTTTCCTCACTGCAGTAATAGTGAAAATCTCAAGGGAAAATATGTTCTGATGACTATATGACAAAATAATTCCAGCAAGACTTAAAATTTCTCTATCTCAGAATTGGGGGTGGGGTTAACTGCCAACACTGGCACATTTTTCTCAAACTTGTAAGTTTTAAATTTCAAGCCTCCAACCTGTTCAATTGTTTCATTTTCAATTCTAACATATATAAAGGTTATTTCCTTAACAGTTAAAATTATACTAATACATTGGATAATTTGTTTCTATGAATGTATTCTAGGACTGTTCTCTCTTCGACATCTGTCTTATTCCCTGAGCAACTTTCTGCATCATAAAGAATGCATGACAGAAACAAGGAAATCAGTTAGTTTCTGAAATGTTATATGATCAGACCACAGTCTTTCTTTATGATGCTCCTAGAGTGAATGATGTTTTTTAGAAATGCCTCATGATTTGACATTTTGCAGACTGCAGGCTTGGAATTCAAATTATGCCAGGTGTTATTATTTGGCATGATCAATAATTGCATATTCAGTTGAAACCCACCTAAAACAGCCCATTGTTTTGACTAGTATCCAGTATCACACAGAAAAATAGATCAATGTATTTCTTTCCTTACTAATGCTTTTAAGAATCCATCCATCCATTCCTTCTTCCCACCATCTCTCTCTCTCTCTCTCAATGCATCCATCCATTTTCTATACATAAAATAAAACATTCAAGTTTATAGGTGGGCGGCACAATGGTGCAGCAGTTAACATTGTCGTCTCACAGGAAGAGGTTTTCTGGTTCGATTCTCTGCTGGGGTGCCTTCTGTGTGGAGTTTGCATGTTCTTCCTGTGTTTGTCTGCATGTGCTCTGGTTTCCTCCCACATTCCAAAGACATGCATCTGGAGCATTTCTCCCTGGGCCTCTGCTGAAAACAGGCTCTGTGGAACCTAGTTGGACATTCTTGGTCAACAAATGTTAAATAAATACTGGTTTAATAGGATACAACTCAGAATCCTAATGACTATGCACTTGTTTTCATTTTCTATACATGTTATTTTCCCTTTTAGTGTTGCAGGGATTAGGTCTTCTGTCAGTGTGCACTGGAGACATGTAAAATGTCATTCCCTTTGGGACCCCATTCCATTGCAGTGTACACACACACACACACACACACACACACACACACACACACACACACACACACACACACACACACACACACACACACACACACACACACACACACACACACACACACACACACACACACACACACACACACACACACACACACACACACACACACACACACCTCAACACTTATATGTATACGAAAGGAAAAGTTAAAGCTGGCATAAAGACATATCAATTTAATTTTACAGAAAATAACTGACTAGATTAGTATATTTCTAACACACAAGTAAACAAATCAATAAGAAAAATCGTATTCACTAACTTGAAGACAAAACATGAACATTGTGACATCATCAGCTATCACAAAACTAGTTTTATTTCTTTAGAACACAAGATACAGTGTATGCCTGATGTCAAAGCACAGCAGATTCCATTAACCTTTCTTCACTATACGCTCTGATTATAGCATTGTATATTTCATTTCCAGTTTGTTACTTACCCTTTTACTTTGGCAGACTAATTTAATGTACCTAAGCAATATGTTGACGAGTCATACTCTACTGCTCACACAAAACAAATTATATAAGGAATAACCTTCTGTTTTCTCCAACCACATTTTAACCTCTACTTCAGTATATCAATATCTTACAAGCATTATGGGGTGTGTGGCTAAGATACTGATAAGTTAGCAGCAAAATTCTCTACTCTGCTATTTTATATATTTCTGACAGGGTATTTTAATTTCTATCTTCAGTATCAATCTTATAGAAATCGTTTTATATTGGTTTAGGTGTCCTTTAAGATAGAATAAAAAAAGCATCAGTTATTGTGAAATTTTCCTGATTGACACCTTTTCATACAGCCTGAAGATGAGCCATATGAGTTCGGTCTTTCTAATATTCAGGAGCTATCTTTGAAACTGGAAGAATGGACACTAAAATTGATAATTTCAATGAGAAGCGTACTAAGCAAATTAATCAAATCCATGAAACACTACAACAGAGAGCTGAAATACCTGGCATTGAGGACTCTTTAAATGATATAGAAGAAGACTGAATGAAGATCAACATAATTTTGAGTTTTTATTAAAACAAAACACCTCTCTTCTGAACAAGATTGATGATCTAGAGAATAGATCCCACAGAAATAACATCTGGATTTTTGGCTTACCAGAGGGAACTGAAGGTGATAATATGGTCAACTTTTTATTATCTTAGTTGCCAAAAATATTAGACTTACCTGAAGCTTTATAATTTGGTATCGAAAGGGCACATAGGTCTTCAGCTTAAACTTTTTCTTCAAAGAATAATTCTCTTTCAAGATATGTTATTGCAAGATATTTTTTTCTTCACATGAAAAAGAATTAGTCTTAAAAACTGATTAAAGTCTCCTATTAAATTTAGAGAAAGAATTGTCTGGTTTGATAATGACTATATTCTTTTTCGGTTATCTCTAAAAGAAAGTGTTTACTTCCATTAATAAGAGAGCTGAAGAAAAAAACAAAAGTTCATCTATTGCTCTGAGCTAGATTAAAAGCCTTTCTTTCTAAAGAGAGTAAAATATATGATGATCTAGATGCAGCCTTAACATACCTGAAAATCAACAAAATATTGGGACAATTGGAGCATGTGGGTTGGAACAGTACTCTTTAAAGAGAAAAGCAGAGAGGTCAGGATGGAAAATGAGTGAAAAGAAGAAACTAGAGGACAAATAAATTGAACAATGTCTAGCTTAATTTTGTTAAATGGTTTTAATGTTCTCTATGTCTTCCTTTTTTTCTTATGTTATTATTAAAAATGCCTCATTTGATAACCAGCTGGTAAAGAAAGGTGACCTGGATCCATCTATATTAAGGAAAACTAATTTGAGTTACTTTACTTACATATATTTATTTATTGAAGAAAAAAATAAGAAAAGGGAAAAAATGGTAACTATCTAAGCATTTCTATTCTTTTTACTATATATATATATATATATATATATATATATATATATATATATATATATATATATGGGTTACCTTCATTTGATCGACAGCCCATTTGACTGAAACCCATTTGATCAAAATTTCATTTGACTGACAGTACACTTCAAGGTAAATAACAGGGATTGGTCCCCCTCCCCAATGTCGTGCAACCCTGGAGATGGTATATATAGTTGGGGGGTGTAGTGGGCTAAGCCCCCCACCTAGTTTCCTTCAAAAGAAAAAAATACAAAAAGTACAGATTTTGAACGGAAATAGGTGAGGGGATTCGCCCCCCACTCCCCATATTGTGGCGGTCTGCACCCCCACACCCCCCTAAATATATATATATATATATATATATATATATATATATATATATATATATATATATATATATACACACCAACTCCAGGGTCGCACGAACTTGGGAAGGAGGACAAATCCCTATTTGCCTTGAATACTTGTTTTTGATCAGATGAACTTTCACTCAAATGAGTTTAGATCAAATGGAATTTAGATCAAATGAAGGTAACCCATAAATATAGATATATATATATATATATATATATATATATATATATATATATATATATATATATATATATATAGGTTTACTATGAAATTGTCGAGCCCGTTTTGTGTGACGCATTGAACGCCGAACTGCGAACGCCACTACGCCCAGATGTGCGAACGGCAAAATCTCACCCCATCCGACCCATGGTAGCATGGGTGTGGAGGTGTTGTGCGCCGTAATGTTGATCGTCGGAGTTTCACGGTTTCGGTTCGCTATCAAAACGGTTTTGGTGTTTCGGTTCGCGCAAACGTGTCGATGGGGTCGCCATTCGCACGGAGTGCATGCGAACATTTAATAGTAAACCATATATATATATATCTATATATATATATATATATATATATATATATATATATATATAAATGTATAACTTAGTTTAAAGTAAATATCAATTATAACTAAAGCTATTTTTCATACAGTCCTTACTTTATTAATTTGTATATATTCTGGGTCTCCTAATTCTACAATTGTAAATTCTTTATATATATATATATATATATATATATATATATATATATATATATATATATATATATATATATATATGTATATGGTTCTAGGTTATAACATCGACAGCACATAACATCGACAACGACATCACCGACACCACATCATCAACAGTTCACAAACACGACACTGCACACACTCAACACATCATTACAACAACCGATAAACAAAACAAATTCCCTGACCAAAAACCACACACACAACACAAGCACACCTAAATCCTAACAAACAAACACTAAACCTTACATACACAACTATCCACAACCCTAACCGAAACCCTAACCCTAAGGTCCGTCACTATCGCACACTAACCTAACCCGCACCCTAACACTAACTCACTTAACCCGCCCCTAACCCAAAAATTCACTACTGCACCTTACCTAACCCGCGCCCTAACCCTAACTCACTTAACCCACCCCTACCCCTGACCGTCAACATCGCACACTTACCTTACTCGCACCCTAACGTCCGTCACTACTGCATACTTACACATCCTTTCCCCATGTCGGTGTTCTCCGCGTCGGTGTTTTCATCCGTCGATCCTCTGGCGTCAGTGATTTCGCTGTCGGTCTTGTCATCTGTCGATGTTGTAAACCAGACCCATATATATATATATATATATATATATATATATATATATATATATATATATATATATATATATATATATATATATTATTCATATTTTTTATTGTTTCCAATAGTTGGTATATCCTGTTATTATGGGATTTGTGGTATATGATTGTTTTCTCCAGAAAGTGTCTGTTTGGAGGGACTTTACTTGTTATCTGACATTTGCGTGACCAGGGCATTTTTTGGTGGGATTGTGTTGTGTCTGTGCTTGTTTTGATTTGGCCCATGTTTGTATCTGGTCGATGAATGTAGTCAGCTAGGATATGAGTATGTGCATGGTTTTCTTTACGTGATGCAATGGTTACTGGATTTTTGGGATTTCTACTTGTTGAATGGCTTTTGCCTGCAGCATGTCAGCGTAAGTGTTTGGTGAAATTACTTATTTAATTACATTTATCATATGCCATTAAATTTTGTCTGGAGTGAAGTTGATGTTATGTGAATGGGAGGATTTCTGGGATTGTTGATGTTTGTATTGTGTCTTGTACTAGGGTTTTTGTCTTGAGGGGAACAGAAAGCATGGGGTGCTTTTGCAACAGCTATTTTCTGATTTTGTGTTTCTACTGGATGGAAGAGAAGTCATGATGTTTTATTTTTGTCTTGTTGACTGAAGCTGGTGACTTTGTGTGAGCTCATACTATTCTATCTAAAGATTTGAGTTTCCCAAAGATTGCGTGGGATATTATTAAAAAAAAGTGCAACTGATGTCATTAGGTACAGTATTCAAACTGCTGTGGATGGGTCCTTAATCTACCATACCTCTCAACTGGTGTATAGTCAATAGGCTTGTACTATTTTCTCTCAAAATTTGAGTTTCCCACTGAGATTGGGTCCTTAATCTACCATACCTCTCTACTTCTGAATGCAGGAAATCTGGACAGAGCCAAGTGTGATGGGAGGACAAGGGCTTGGGGTCAGGGTCAGATTTTGAACATTTATTTATTTATTTTTATTTTTATTTTATTGCTCATAAATGTAGAAAGTTGCTGAAATAATGGGTTTTGCATTGGAATGCATTGTTCTGGGGGATGCAGAGTCTGAAATTCAGATTTATGCTATTATTAGGTGACTTCAGTTCTTGATGATTTGTCAGAGGGCAGCACATTTTACGAGGAGCGGACCAAAAGTATGAAGTGAGAATATAGACATTGAAGCTCTGGATAGCTAAGAGCTACAGTACTTACAAATGCAACATTTTGCTTTAGATTGCAGAAAGCTGTATAAAGTGTTGCATTCTGTTTGAGCACGTGCTAAATAGCAGTTTCATCAAGTATTACTGCTTTCAGTGGATTTTTTGGATAAACTTCATGCTTGCAGTGGATTTTCTAAATAAGCATCATTTAACATATTTGTTCCATTATTTTACAAGTCAGCTTTAATGGTTTGGGTTTCAGGGATATTTCCTTTATTGTAACTGTGGTTGTAGTTTGATATGTCTGACATACAGAGTGCATGTTATAGAAGGTGAGCCATTATGTGGTCTGATGCTGGTCATCTTTGCCCTTTCTTCCTTCTTGTACAATCGTGGAATTTGAATATTTAAGTAAAGTGGTGGGGGTAGCTCCATGAGGGGTTGCAGGTGACTTGATCCTGCAAACAAATGTTTTAGTTAATACTTTCTGACATGTCAATAATTAGTTTAAGTGCATTTGAATTTGATTATGTATAGTTTACTCAAATGACATTAATCAGTATATAAATATTGGACTGTAGATATAGCCCACTTTAAGACTGTATAATTTTTTTATTAACATGCTGTACAAGACTGTTTCAAATGCATTGCTAAGGTGTAATCAGAATAAAGATCAGAAGTTTGCATTTCATCTCTAGCCAAGATGCAGCATATTGCTAACATAGCTGAAGACAAATATGAAGCAAAATAATTTACTACATGAATTAGTATGCCTAAACAAAATCTAGATTGTCCTATGATTACTCCATTGAAACACTTACTAATCTAAACTCTGCAACTTTATATTCACTGTTACTTCTCTTAAACTACATACATTGATATATTGTTTATATTTAAATCATAATATATGGGGGCAGATACATATTTAAATATTTACAAACATTTTGAAATTGGAAAATGTTTAGATTGCTGACAGAAATCATTATATTGTTAGTTATCTGACTGTGGACATAATTATTGAATGCGTGGGTTGCAACTACCTTACTGGCTATAATATGACAGACAGTTTTTGTGAGATAGCTTGAAATCCTATGATGTGGTAAAGGGATATATAATTTACTTTGTCTTGCTCACAAAGATGAAAACACTCAGAGTTAATTATTGTGTCCATAGGTTGTTTGAACAAGCAACTTTTGCTATTTTCACTCAGTGTGTGTACTATTTCAAAACATTATCAGCCACAGTTGAGTTTGGCTTATACTGCATCATAACAGTTTAAAGATTATTTTGATAGCAGTTTATAATCCTTTATTTTGCATAAAGGGCATTTGTTTTATATATATATATATATACATATATATATATATATATATATATCAAAGCTTAATCTTTTTTTGCAACACACCTTTATAAATGTCAATGTGGGATGAATGCTGTCATTTTCCAGTGCTTAACCCTTACTTCATGGTTGTGTGACCATGAAGTAAGTACACATAATTAAGAGATAGTGAGGTGAAGACAGCATTGGGGTATAGTGTGATTCTTTGAAACAAATGCATGACTGATGTTTAAAGGAAACATTCTGGGCAGGATTCACAAAGCCTCCGCGTAAGAGTTATAACTCTTACACGGAAGCTGCAGTTAAACGGAGTGATGTCAGCATGCTTTGCATATTCATGAGAGCATGCTGAATCACACCTAAGGCTAACACGGTCCATGTAAGACAGTAGGGGGCGTGTCTGTAGGCCTTGCCCTGTAAGCGGACACGCCCCCAGAAGAGTAAAAGTGCCCAAAGTAAACACCCACGACAGAGTCCACAGAAATGTGAATAAACACAACACAACACATGCTCCCACAGACTATGAACAGAAAATATATAAATAAACATGTTATACATTTTTTTAAATTGTAAAATGTTTAACCATGAGTGCGCATTTCTTGTGCCGTAGCGCAGCTGCAGTTAGCAGTCAGTGGGAAAGCATATAAGAACTAAATATGCAAAGTAAGCCAAAAAGCAATAGCGTAGCAGAAGAGATGTTGGCTGAAGAGCAGGCATTCATGGTTCGAGCCCCCACAACACCAAGTTTTATTTTTAGCAAAATAAGCACGAAACAAGTCCCTGACAAATATGTACACATAAAAATCACATTTTATGTAAAATGTAATGACATAGCCCATTTATATTGAAGAAATGTGAGGTAACAAAACAATAAAAAATGCCAGATGTGCCCATAGCTGAGCTACAGTTTAACAGGGTGAGTGCATCTGCCCGTACGTGAGCAGTGGTTTAACTGGTGCAAAATGAGTGCCCATAGCTGAGCAGTGGTTTAACACGCTGAATCTAAGTGCCCCTAGTTGAGCTGAGTGTAATATGTGTGCCAATAGCCAAATGAGACTTAAACCAGCGTTCCCCATTTGCGCAGAGCTGTGCACAGCGCAAACAAGCTAACCGACAGGCAACGTTGAGCAAGCCGTATCAAAACTGCCTTTACACAGACACACCCCTCAGCATGTCTAGACAGTCATGAAAAATAAAAAGTAGTGACCAGGTTAGAACCCAGGACACTATACACCATAGTCAAGGTACCAAACCACTAAGCCATGACAGCAGTACCTACAAATGCAATAATAGCTAATATATAGGAATGAATACAAACTGGAGCATGACAATGCAGGTTTACTGAAGTTGATACAATTCCAAAATGGCCAATCACAGATATGTGCAGGAAAAACGGTTTATATAAGCCCCATAGGCGGGAATACACAGCATAAACAATTGTAGAACTGAACTGCAGGCAGAATGACAGGAGTAGGAGAGGGTAGTTGCTTTCGAGCACAGAGGTGGGGCGTTGAGGAGTCCAGGTACATGGTCTGGCTCCTAGTCCACAATCATGAGGCCCAACTCATGCAGGGCCAGGTCCTCTGGGGAGCATACAGGGCTGAGGCGTGGGACCGGTTGGCTCATGATCTCACCAGTGCCACAGGGATTCCAAGGACTGGTGAGCAGGTCCGTCACCACCATGCGGACCTGAAGAGATGCAAGCAGGACTAACTGAACCTTTGGATCCAGGAGGCCCGGCAAATGCCCAACGCCCCACTACTGAGTAAGTTACATTTAATTATGTATGTAAGAAATTAAACTAGCTGATATTATGGAGATGTGTATTCCAATATTACTTCATTTATATTACAGCTGCAGATGTCCGTTCTGTAAACCGCAGAGCCTATGGCGATAGGCTGGTGCAGTTGCGCCACCAGGCAGGTCAGTAATTCACTACCAGTAAATGTAAAGAAATATAAAAGTATGACAGTCAGCAAAAGAGTGCAGTGTAGTCACTAAAGAATAAAATGTGCAAGTAACAGTGTGAAAGTGTCTGCAAGTATTGGCTTGATTACAAAAGTGTGTTGCAGCCTGTAAGCCAAACAGAAAAATGAAAATGTCTTACATAAATTCTGAAATAAAAATGCCCCACCTGTAAGAAAATAGTACACAACCTGCAGCAGGCTGAAAAGTATAGCTGCAGAAGATGATGAAATAACATGTGTGAAATATATCCCTGTTGAAATACTGAAACATAACAGAAGTGAGACTGCTGGAAAGGATTGTAATAACTACAAGTAAAACATGTCAATAAAGCCTAGAAGTAAGTACCATCCTGAAAAGTAAAATGAAAACAAGTGAGAGAGTGTGAGAAAGTGTCACGAATCCAGCAATACAGTAGTAATAACCCCTGAATAAAGTATACTGCAGTCAAGACAGAATGAAATGCATGTGAGAATCAAAACCAAACAGCAAAATCTGTTCAAAGTGTTGCTGCATCTGGAATGTGTATCCCAAAATCTGGATATGTTGCTCTCAGTCTGCAATATGCAGATAGTATGATTGTCTGATATACCAAACATCCACACTTGTCTACAGCTATATAAAGCAAATGTAGCAGGATGATGTAGCTGAACAAAGCTAGATATGAATGTGTATGAAGAACAATAAAATGTATATTGATGTTGCAGTAACAGTCCTATCACCAAGTTGAAATAGTTATCATATAGGAAACTGTAGTTAGAACAGTAGTGTGTCTATATCTGTAGCTATTAGAAATGTACAGCATATGTATTGGTATTTGAAGGTGTTAATATTATTTTCTTCACCCCATCCTATAACCACATATAACCCATTCCATGTGAAAATGGTATGTGCAATCACAATTAACACCCCTGGACATTTGTCCTGTTGGGTCATATATATTTGCATGTCCGTTGATGCATCTGCCCTGTTCATACATCCAGACCTGATGGCCTGTTGCCATCAATTAACACTGCATGTTGTTGGACTGTGTATTGCTGTTCAAATTATACATGTGTTATGCACTCTGTTCAATGGTGTGAATATCTGGGTGTTTGGTTAATGGGAATACTAATGCATGCTGTTACAACTAATTGTGAATGGTATTATATGTCACTAACCCAAACTGTCATGACATAATGCAAAACATAGGACGACAGGGAAGGCGGGTTCCAGCGGACCTACCTCTCCCACCTCAGCTGGCGAGTGCACCTGGCACTAGTGCCGAGTCTGGACCCTCCTCCGGTTGCCCTGTGCCACCTGCGGGTGGAAGTGCTGCAGGGGATGGGGCTCACCCCCCCTCTGCAAGTGTGGCCGGAGGAGAACCACCACTCACCCTCCATAGCGTCTGGACTGTGGTGAGTAGGGAGATTCGGGTCTCTGTTCTCGAGCCCCTACACCAGCTTGAGGCATGGGTGGCACAACTTACGGGCATGCCTGTTGCCTGGCCTACACAGCCCCCAGCACAGCCCCATCCTGGGCAGTGAAGGAACAGTGGCAACTGCCTATGGGTGGGGATATCAGTTCCACTGTTGCCACCTGTGGGCTCATGGGCTCTGGATATCCAAACCTCCGTCTCCGTCAATTGTGTAACCCCCCCACACGTGTCATATACCGCCCCTGTATGCGTCTTGTTTGTCTTGTCTGGTTACCTACCCAACCTACCTCCCCAGCTGCACCGGCTTCCTTCACCTGACATACCACTCTCACCTGAAAAAAAAAAAAAGGGCACTCTGTACCCACAAAAAAATTACGCCCCATACATAGCTGCCCATTCCGCACATATGTCTACCAGACATGGAAACTATCAATTACAATTGGCTGTGCAACAAGTATTACTGTTGTCCTTACACCTCTCTCAGGGGTGGAAGGTATCAAATGTCACACCAAATTACAAACATATGCACAGCTGTTGCTGATGAAGGAATGGGCAGCTATGGGCCTTACCTATATCCCTCCTGCAAAACCCATGCTTGTTTCCCTATTGTCTTACCCTCTTTGGGACCCCTTTTTCACCACTTTCCTGTCTCCCCATTTTCATTTCTTTCAAAGAAAATAGCGTGGGTGTGCGCAAGAGTAAGCACGTTTAAGCGGTTGTAAGCGGGTGTGCGCTTGTGTGCGCAGAGCTAAACGCCAGTGCGCATGCATGAGCTCCGCGCAAACCAGCGCTAGCCCAGTTACAACTGTTTAAAAGTGCCTTAGTCACTTTGATTGACAGATCCTGTAGTCAGTTCAGAAGCAAAATAAAATCCCACTGGCAGTCCCGAACCCAGGACCTTGGAAACAGTAGTCTGCATGACTTACCACTAAGCCATGACTCTTATCCAAGAACATTGTGCTAAAATAAATATATCATGTAATAGTAGGAATTAATGTAAAGGGAATATAGGATGTGTAGTACACAAAGCATGTCATTTAGAATTACTGTCAAAACTAGTGGATTTCCATAATAGTAGTGTGTGAACAGAAACAGCCATGCTAGTTGGTAGCTAGTAGGTAATAATGTCACTGTAGCACCTTGCAAGCCACACACATACTCACAGCAGGATAATCACTGCCCATACCCCACAAACTCTTACAGGAACACATCTGGACCAGGTAATAAAATATGTGGAGCAAAGGCCCAAAACCAGGGACACATTACAAATAATGTTACAACAAATGCAGACAGTTCAGAGAGTAACAGGGTCTGCATTTTGTGGGATGTTTGGAAGGGTATGAAGTCTGAAACTTGAATGTTTGTCACTATATTCTGACTTGAGCCCAGAGTGATTTGCCAGAAAAAGCTGTGCATGAGATATTGACCAAAATATGAGGCAGAAATGTGGATAACCTGCAAATATTTGTACACATGAGAGGTCTGACACCACCATATTTGAATAGTTAAGAGCCTAGACATAGCAACAGTGAATGACTTACAGGAATGCCCCACAGACTCCATGTGAAATGTACAAACAGTAGGCAGAAAGGTGTAACAACACATGCAATGGTAACTATGGAGTCCTGAAAGTATTCACCACTTTCATGGCAGAATAAGTGTAGTAATACATGTGCTCATGCTAACTCACAGTCACAACTGCAGCATACCAGAATATTTAATGGGTGTACCCCACTGATATGTACCATTCCATGAGGCAGATAACAGATGGGCCTGAGAGTCTCTGGGGCCTGCTCAGCAGCATACTCAAATACCCTAATAGATGTCAAGGCCCACACCATGGCCAGACCACACTGCATGTTGTAACACCCTAGCAGATATAGCAAGCATTCCAAGGTGTGAATGTACATGGAAAATAGGAAAGCTACAGCAGCACACTACAGTCAGGACACCTAGCAGGCATACAAGTAGTGACTGTAAAGGGCAAATATTGAAGTCTTAGCAACAAAGTGCAAGCAAAAGTGAAAGGAAAGCACACACACACACATTAACAGTAGTAGTAGTTGTAGGTGTCAGTGTACATACACAGTTAGTACAGGAAACTGGAGAAATGAATGGAGGAATGTTAATCTACATCACAGCTGGAAATATGAGAGAGATACCAACCTTTACACTCATGGAACATTGTCCACAGCATACCAGCATGGTCCCTGTCCTTAAAATCTGAAAGGGCTACGCCTATCTCACATACCTTTTTATAGCACTGTTCTGAAATCACAGTGAGAACTGCAATCAGTACACAACTGGCTGCATGCAATTAGCAAATGCTGGCTAACAATTGGTGCAGAGGCCATCACATGGGCATATGCAGATACCTACAAAAGTATGCTGTACTCCCAGTCTGCACATGCAATACTTTCATTGCACCCTGAGGAGGACGTGAGAGACAGACAGACAGACAGACAGACAGAGAGAGAGAGACAGAGACAGAGAAAATTGAAATTAAGCAGACACAAACAAAACTGTTCAGCAACAGCCACCTGAAAGCTGACAACTGGGAAGTGGAAGAGCAGGACAGAAAACCAGATGGCAACAGAAGCAGCTGTAACAAACACAGGTAATGTAAAGTAATACTATAAAGGTCTAAAAACTGTGAACCCTCCATATGTGTCATTGGTCTGTATCCATATGTATATGAAGATGTGTAAAGGGCAGGGGACATACAGCAACTATCAGTGAAGGCTGTACATACATTTGTATGTGAGAGCATCTATGTGCACATATCAGTGTAGGTTGACTGTAGGTTGTAGTGCAATGTACAAAGTAGGTTTCACAGTTATGTATGTTTAGCAGTATGTTAGTGTGTGTATACAGTATGGTAGACAAACATGTTGATATACCTATCTAACATATGGATACGTATGTATGTCAAAATATGTATGTATGTATATATATATATATATATATATATATATATATATATATATATATATATATATGATATGCATATATGTATACATACATAGAGAGAGATGTAGGAATACATAGACAGATGTAGATAGATAGAATATGTACAAACATATATGTAATGCACACATACAGATATAGATATATGTAGATACATATACATAGACAGACTGATCTGACTATCTACAGGTATGACTGTATATGATGACCTCAACACACCCTGTCCCACCCCTCTGTCACTCTCACCCCCTCTGTGCCCCCGCCCTCTCCACATCTATAGCAATATATGTACATCAATATATATATGTGTATATGTATACAGACAGATATATATATATATATATATATATATATATATATATATATATATATATATATATACATATAGATATATCTATATACATATAGATATATATATATATATATATATATATATGAGAGAGAGAAAGAGAGAGAGAGAGAGATGTATATAAATTCTGAGTGAGGCACATGTGTACAGATGTATTGTAACAGGTGCATGGTGACAAAGGCATGGAGTGAACACCAGTGTCAAAACCGGAGTACCATACCCCATTTCAAATCACCTACACCAGTAACCACCAGATATGTGATTGGCTGCCCACCACTGCATGTGTCAGGGGTGAACAGGGTCATAAATGTGTACAATAGTGGCCCCAATGATATTCACAGTGGCACACTATTCCTGGAATACCTGCACATGGTATGTGTCAGCAGACATGATGTGTCAGCTATGGACATGTAGGTCGGTGTACCCCTCCACACCACATAATGGATGCCATGGTATGGACCTCACATGACAGCTACAGATATGGAGAAGGACACAGTGACATGTACAACACTGTGACAATGCACTCAAACACATTACCAATGCACAGTGACTGACAACACCACAGAGTACACATATACTACCCACATAGAGGTTACCACTCCCGGATTTACATATGTAAGTCACACCCATGACAGATGTCCAACAACCATAGTAACACCTCACACCATCCACAACCTAAATGACTGCTGTGTGTCATCCATGCCACTGCAATAGAGAGCACATGAAGAGGTAAAAGTTCCTACCCACAGATAAGACATACCCTGCAATAAACCACACAGTGTTAAGAAGCAAGACTCCCCATGAGTACATGTCACACATACCCCTGCTGAATGTTAGTCAGATAGATAATATGCCATATGAGTCACCCTGTGTAACTGTGTGACAGCAGCAGGTACCATCACACCACATGTGCCACAATGGTCAGGGTAGCAGAACAGTATGCTGCTGTAGTCCCAGGGGCAATAGCATATTGTATAGTATTGTATTGTAATGTAATGTATTGTGTTGTATTGTATTGGTATGTTGAGGTGCCTCCTTCATGAAGTGGAACCACTGCTGCTGTGCACCAGTGTACAGGTACATATCCTGTAGTCAGGCTAGTGTTACATAGCACTTCTATATGTGTGTTTAGCTCTTGTCAGAGTTTATGTAGCATGCAAATGGGGATGCCATCAGGTCCCAGTCATGTTGTGTATTCTGCTTTCATGAGGGCGGCTCTCACCTGGACATCTGTGATGACAGGGAGGTTACAGTCAGCTGGGATAACTATGTCTTATTTTGGGGAGAGGGCGGGGTGACACCTGCACTAAACCTGTCTGCCACAATGTTGTCTATATCTGTGGTGTCAGTGAAATATTTGTTATTATGTACGAACTATGGGCATAGAGGATGGATTCTGACCAGGTTGCTAACATAACTGAAGAAGGCCTTCTGGTTATCTGTAGTGTCCCTCTTGATTTCCCTCTCAAAGTTGCCCATGGATGTTTGTATGATGGAAAATAGATCCTTACTAGTGCTGCTCAGACATGTCCTCTCTTTATGGAATTATGCTCTGTCTTGCAGTAGCTTCCATCTTCTGTAATACAATCTGTCTATGGCTTGGGTCCACCAGACAGGCTGCTGTCCCTTTGTGGAGAGTGTCTTGGTCATATATGGGATTGCATGATCCATGCATTCTCGGAGATGTCTGTAGAAAGCATTTGTGTAGGGGTCAGCATTGTGGGTTGTATCTGCCACTGGCCCAGTGGGCTGAAAGGATACCATGTCACTGTTACAAAGTGTAAAGTTTGCATCTGCAATGTTATTCACTATAGTCATTTGTGCTGGTGGTGGAGGTGGGATATGTATATCCAGGGCAATTAGTGTGTGGTCAGCTCACAGTAGTTGATGATGTAGGCCATACAGTACCTAGATACAAACCCCCAGAGTGAGTAGGTGCTCTTGACCTGAATCAGTGTTTTGACTGCTGGGGTTTGGCAGTATGTCATATGGAGTGTGCCAGGTACTGTTGCACAGTTGCTGGCTGAACACTGATACCTGGCCATTTACATGTGTATCCACCAATAGACAGACAGATGCTATATATGTGAGATATGTTGTATCATAACAGTCGAGTAGCATGTGTAGTATGTGTGCCAAATTCTGCTGACCTATATTGCTGATATCAGGTTATTTTCTTTTTCAGGTACATGGCTCACCCGCAGAATCCCACTTACTCCACAGCTGAGGATGAGGAGATACACCAGAGCCTGGTGTGTGATTATGCAATACTCTTTTCCCGCACCAGCCAGAATCAGCAGGAGAGGGCTGCACTGTGGCAAGACCTGGTCCATCGGGTAAATGACATAGGCACGCATAATAGGACATATGAGCAGGTATGACATCACTGCAGTGATTTAATCAGAAATGTCCGTCAGCGTGCGTCAGATATCCACAGGCAACAGGTCGCCACGGGTGGTGGGGTGGCTACACATCACCCACTCACCAAACTGGAGGGACTACTCATGAGTGTAGTGGCTCCAGCCTGCCAGCAACAACAACAGCAGCAGACATGCATTATGATGGAGGCTGGAGCCACGCAGCAGCAAGACAGTGAACGTGCAGGTAATATGCCATATGTATAGTTGACTGTTGTGTACACTGGTAGTTAATGCATGTGTGAGGTGTGTCCTTGGTTTGTAGCTGTCACCATAGTATTTAATGTGCAAGTGTGATATCCTCAATATTAGCAGCTGACCTGTGAAAGGCGACTGTTGTACTACTGACCTGTATCATACTCAGTAACAATGGCACAGTTGTGCCCACTGACGTTAGTTTCTTCACATCTGCAGGCCCCTCTGGTGTAACAGCAATGCAGCCTATCCATGCTGGTGAGTGTGTATTAACAATACCTGTAATAGTCTTGATAGTAATAGTAATATTAGGCTCACTTAGTAGTGCTCTTTGTATGCATGTAGGTGTGTCTGTGTCTGTGTGTTGATATCATGCATACTGAGTACTGTACAATTGTGTGAAACTGTGTGCATGTGTATGTGTGTACCTGTGCATGTGTGCATGTGTGCATGTGCGCATGTGTGCACCTGTGCATGTGTGCACCTGTGCATGTGTGCATGTGTGCATGTGTGCATGTGTGCATGTGTGCATGTGTGCATGTGCACATGTGTGCACCTGTGCATGAGTGCATGTGTGCATGTGGGCACGTGTGCACGTGTGCATGTGCATGTGTGCATGTGTGCATGTGTGCATGTGTGCATGTGTGCATCACTGGTAATGTGTAGACATTGTAAACTGTGTTTCCTGTTTCCCTCCCACAGGTTCTGGTGCTGCTCTGGTGTCATGCAGCTGGGAACCTGAATCAGGTGCCATGGGTACTGATAATGATGACATCTGTGTAATGGCACAGGAAGGTATGCCAGGGTCGACCATTGGTCAGCCAGTTGACAGTACACAGCTGTCGACCACATTTATCCTGCCAATACCCCCTTTGTCACCAATGTCCCTAGGTGATGGACAGCATACAGTGGGCATTGACCAGGGTAATGTGGTATCTGTGGCACATGCCTCCCCACACAGCAGCCATGGGAATGGCCCAGAGATGGTACCACACAGACAGATGTCCAGGGGTTCCCGTGGGAGAATCCGTGGACGTACTGCCCCTGTCAGACATGCCCACAGAGGTCTTACAACCTCAGCTATGTTTCGGGCTGTCATGCAGGCACAGTCACATATGGAACGGTACACCAGGCAGGGTCTGAGGGAGCTGACAGCATGTCGCACAGCCATGACTGACAGTATGTGTGACATTGCGGCTGCCATCCATGATTTCACCGATGTCATAGACAGACGTTGTGGGGACATATTAGACCAGTTCCACAACTACATGTCCATTAGCCAGGGCAATGGTGGACAGTTGAGGCATCGACGTGGCCATATGCCAGCAACAGCAGCAGCTGGCAGTCGTCGTGGACAACAACAGGGCCGCAGCCACCCCCGTAGTGCCAGCAGCAGCCCCAGCAATGCTGGGTCTGTGCTGTCATCAGACCGCCCCAGGAGACCACGTGCACGTGGCTCTGGACATGCCCGACAGGGATCTGTGTCCAGTCAATGAACACCTGCTTCTGATGACAGTACCCAGTCTGGGTTTGTACCGGATACGGTCCGTAGCACCCCTGCAAGGCACAGGTACCGTGTCCGTGGCCAGAGACACTGATCTGTATGACCTGGCAGGTACAGTCTGTGGCTGTCCACAAACACAAGTATATGGCAGCCATGAGGTGGAACTGTGTGCATCCATACACACATGCGAATTGACAACACCTAGGGCTTCCGCATACACGCACACACTGCATCAACATTGCCTCACCTTCTACTGCTGTCCCTCACCAGCACACATACACATACATATCAATCGGTGGTATCGGTGGCTGACTCAGGCATACCAAGTTCACATCCTGTGCATATGATGAAACTGTGCCACCTCCTGCAATCTGTAACAACTGTGCAGGTACAGGTTAACATGTTGCTGATGCACAGGGTGACCACATAGACATGTAGTAATAGTATCATGTTGTTAACAGTACTGTGTGCTGAATTAATTGTGGGTATATCACAGCATGCCTGATGCAGTAAGGGTGTGATTGTCATGTACTGTTGTCTACACCCATGGTAAGTACCATAGTGTATCATCTGCACATGTTGGCATACTGGTGGTAATGATGTCAACAGAAGGTTACATACATAGGTAGCACAGGGGATAAGGTAATGAATGTAGTAATACGCAATTATGGACATGTAAACTGCAAGTGGCATGTTGCCCACACTGGACTCTGCAATGCGGATGTTTGAGGATGTTGATATGTGTGCAGTACTACATGACTGGTACAGGACACAAAGGAACACCCTAGCACTGCAAGCTCACATCTCATACCATGCTAGACAGCCCCAACACACAAAACTAACTGTCACAGGAGGGAGAGTCCCCATATATGTTATGAATACTGTGGTGGCAGGCCAGGTAGCATACATCCTACTAAGTATGGAACCACTGAGTGAAGGCTCAGTGTCTGTTATTTGACATGTGTATTACTGCAGGTATGAGCACATGGGTTTCCATCCAGTTATTTTACATCCTGACAGTACATGGTCTGTACACTTGTGTGCGCTGAGACTGGACCCTAGCCATCTGACCCGTGTATTTCCATGTACATGTGCATAGTGCCTGCATATTTGCAGTGTTACCTACTGGAAGTGGTACAGCTTGTTTGTTGTACAATGGACTACATGCAGCCCTGTTTACTGTAGCTTTGTTTGCATGCATGTTTGCTTGCAATTACTCTGGAATACTGATCCCACCTGCAATGCATAGTTATAGAGCTTCTGTGGACTCCTAGTGCCATCTGCATAGCTTACTATATGTATGTCCATGTCTCACTTGACAGAATGTCACTGTTTGTCTGGTTCACATGTACGTTGCCTGTGACACAGTGCATATGACTTACCTGGCATGTGTCCACGTGAGCAGTCATATATGCTACTGCTAACTAATCACAGGCACTACACCTTCACATATTCATCTTCTGTTGAAACACCTGCTTCGCTAGGGACAGCCTGCACCTGTCACCCCTGGGCTTTCAGATATTGGCAAAGGCTCTTGCTACCCCCATAGTGCCTATGTTAGGCAAGGCTCAAATGACAAACCCACCTTCAGAGGTATCACAAGGTATAAGAAACTAAGAGTAATGCTACCCAACGCCAGAAGTCTAACCCTCAAGATGCATGCACCCGAAACTGTCCTTGGCATGGAGAACATTGATATCTGTGCAGTAACAGATGCCTGGTTCAGGGCTACTGAGAGCACACCAGCACTACCAGGTTTAACCTCATACCATGCTTTTCAGCCCCAAAACTTGGAACGAACCACAAATGGAGGGGGAATATTGATATTCATCAAAGATACCCACACCTCCAGGTTGGTGGCAAAGCACCAAGCATCAGAGACTATCCATGTGCAACTAACAATGGGTGAAACTGCCTTCCAGGTTATAGCCTGCTACAGACCACCCTCCCAAACCCAAGAACTGCACTCGGCCGTCCTGTGAACAGTGGAAATATGAAGGTCTCTCCAAACACCATTATATTGGGCGACGTCAACTACCCAAACATGGACTGGGAGCATGACTCTAGCTCCAACACCCTAGGCCAAAGATTCCTGGAATATATGAGCTCAAATGCTATGGAACAACTTGTTACCACTCCCACAAGAAGGGGAAACATACTGGACCTGATCATCACCAACATGGGGACTCTATGCTCCAGACCAGAAGTGTATCCCTCACTGGTAAGATCGGACCATAAACTAATCTCACTGGATATTCACATCCCGACCCCACCCCCTGCCCAGAACACCACAGTGAACAACTTCTCTAAAGCAAATTCACACTCCTCAAAACTGAGGTGGAAACCTTCAAAGCCCCGGGCCTGTGGAAACTACAGACCAGACCTCAGATTCCTCTATAAATGCATTCTATGGACACCTTCAGGAATGCATGGATCATGTGATCCCGAATAAAACCAGGACCCAATCCTCCAAAGGCAGACGTCCTGTCTGGTGGACCCCAGCCATAAACAAACTACACAATAGAAGGAGGAAGCTACTAAATGATACAGCAAATTCACAAATAGGGAAGGCATCACTGATCAGTATTAGCAAATAACTACAGGCACTCATAAGATTGTCTAAGGCCAGCTTCGAGAGAAATTGCACAGGACACTAAGGATAATCACAAGGCTTTCTTTAGTTATGTTAGGAACCTGGGTGGTAATTCCCAGATATGCTCAGAGGTAGTCCAAAATGTCAATAGAAACACCAAACCCACAGACATTGCCAACATTCTAGCTGACAGGTTCAGTGCAAACTTCTCACCCCCCTCCACACTGAAAGGGCAAATATGTATCCCAGCAGAGTGCTGCCCCCCTGACATCTCAGATGCTCAGGTAAGAGCCGCTCTCCAAAGCAATACACACTGCATCAATGGGACGAGACAGTGTCCCAGGCTGTGTCCTTCATGACCACCAAGACGTGCTACTACCAAACATAAACCTGCTGTTCAATCCCAGCCTTACTACAGGATATGTGTCCAAAGTGTGGCGTACAGCAACAGTGGTCCCTTTACAGAAAGGTGGTGCCTCAATGGATCCTGGACACTATTACCCCATAAGCTACACTAGCTTGGTCTGCAGAGCTATGGAAAGGATCATCATGGACCACATAAATATAGATATTGCGGAACTACAGACACTGGTTCATACCCAGTTTGGCTTTGTTAAGGGCAGATCCTGCCTCTCAAACCTGGTTGATTTCTTTGAAACAGTCACCAAGGCCATTGACGAGGGGAAGGTGGTTCACACAACCTACCTGGACCTCGCAAAAGCCTTCAAAATAATACCCCACTCGGGCATTCTAGAGAAGCTCACCATCTTAAATATAAGCCCCTATGTCACTAGATGGATTGCACACTGGCTCAAGGACAGAATCCACATGGTTAGAATTGCTGGAGCCATGCCAGACTCCAAACCAGTTACGAGTTGTGTCCCACAAGGCTCATTCCTGGGACCTCTCTTGTTTGGTATATATTTATTGGAGGTACAGGCCAACACGGAAGGACTGCGGCTAACCAAATATGCAGATGACAGCAAACTGGCCGCCATAATCGACTCTCCAGCCGACACAAGCATCTTCCAAAGGGGCATCATAGAAACAGACAACTTGTGCCAGAGCCATGGCCTCCAGCTGAATGCAAAAGTGTGTATAGTCATACCCTTTGGCAAAAACAAAGTCCCCACAAAGTACCACATAGGTGGTACTCCTTTACGTACAGAAGAAGTAATTAGGGACCTAGGGACCCAAGTTGATAGCAATCTCTCATTTGACAACCACGTGGCAAAAGTGGTTAGAAAGACATTGTATATAGCCCACCCCATCATGAAGGGATTCACATCTACATCAGGGGAGGACATCGTGCCTCTTTACTCATCCCTCATCAGGCCCATAATTGAGTACAATCCCCCTGTCAGGATGTACCTTACCAGACACCTGCAGCAACTGTAAAGACCCCACAAGTACCTCACCAAGAGGATCAAAGGGCTCAAACAGATGCCATATGCTGACCGGTTAAATAAACCCCAGCTCTACTCAGTGGCATACTGCCTGTTCAGAGGCGATCTGTGCCTAATGTATAACACCATGTCGAACCCAGAATTAATGGGCATGCTGCACCTGAGAATATTCAAATCCCATCGGGATACACGCTTGAGAGACCTGAGCCTCAGCACTGAAATAAATAGGACATGCTGGAGGGACAGATTCATAACCCAGAGGCTCACTTCACTCTGGAATAAAATCCCAGTCCAGGTTAGGCAGAGTCCCTCATTGACTCTCTTCAAGAGGAATCTTGATGAGTGGATGTGACATTGTAGGTTTACCCCGGGTATCACTTCTGTGTCACTGTTAGACAGAGGCACAGTATACTAACCTCGGAAAAGGGCATGGCAAGATATATTTACAATGGATGGCGACAGCCAAACACATTCTAGCTAGGTTCTTAAATGCCCTAGGGCAGATTGCCTAGTATGACGCTATGAACCTATGAACTTATGTACCTTGTTCCCCATTGGCCCTATGTGCTGTTAATCACCATGGCAATCACAATACTATGGTAGCATGTTCAAAGGTCAGTTGTCAGTCACCTCTATGCTACAGTTGTGGAATATGTGGGTCATGTGGCAATGTCACAGCTGCCACATGTACACAGTCAACCCTCTCCCCTACACATGGACATACAACACATGTATGAGATGGAACCACATAGCCAAACTAGGGACTAAGCACTCTGAACCCAGTACTGGCATAACCTGTCAGGTGGCATGCAATACTACAGTGACTACAATACCAGTCTGATGTAGACCTACACTGACAGCAATACAAGCATGTGAACACACTGGGCCATTCGTGGAGCCTTAGAATAGCATCCTGCCTGAGCGGCACACACCTCTGCAGCTGGCACACAGGCATACGTTATGCCTGAACACATCACACATAACACATAGCTCACAAATCCTGTGTGCCAGTCACAGCCTGTACGGCTAGACAACACACCTGCCACAGTTGTGTTAGCTACCTTTATTGTCCGGTTCAGTATGGTCACGCTCACCAGGCTGGACAAGGTGAAGGTCACAGTGATATGCCTGTGGGGCACTATGGTCCACCACATAACACAAGCATACAGGTCAGTCAGAGGCATGGACACATATGACTCAGTCATTGTCCATGCCACATATCTTCTCCTGCTGTACTTGTAGGGTGCTGACATCATCAGTGTTTAGAAAGGGGAATGTGCATCCTGTAGTCTGTTCTCCTAGTTGCCAAAAGGGACATTTTCCTCTCACACACTTGGCATTTGCAGGATTCAAACCCCTACCTATGTTATAACACTCGAGATGGACGCATTAGCAAAGCATTCTATTTGCATTACTGGCAGGTTTCCCTTATCCTGCTGTACTTATAGGGTGCTGACATCATCAATGTTTAGAAAGGGGAATGTGCATCCTGTAGGCTGTTCTCCTAGTTGCCAAAAGGGACATTTCTCTTACACACACACTAACCCCCCTCAGCCAAACACACACACTTTCCATTTGCAGGATTCAAGCCCCTACCTAACTATGTTATGACACTTGAGATGGATGCATTAGCCGAGTGCGCTATTCACATTATTAGAAGGTTTCCCTTCTCCTGCTATACTTATAGGGTGCTGACATCATCAGTGTTTAGAAAGGGGAATGTGCATCCTGTAGTCTGTTCTCCTAGTTGCCAAAAGGGACATTTCCATCACACACAATCTAACACTCTCAGCCAAACACACACACTTGCAGGATTCAAACCCCTACCTAACTATGTTATGACACTTGAGACAGATGCATTAGCAGAGCATGCTATTCACATTATTGAGAGGTTTCCCTTCTCCTGCTATACTTATAGGGTGCTGACATCATCAGTGTTTAGAAAGGGGAATGTGCATCCTGTAGTGTGTTTTCCCAATTGCCAAAAGGGACATTTCTCTCCCACAGACTTGCACACACACCAATCCCACTCACACACACACACACACACACACACACACACACACACTGAGCATTTGCAGGATTCAAATCCCTACCTAACTATGTTATGACGGACGCATTAGCGGAGTGTGCTATTCGTATTACTGGGAGGTTTTTCTTCTCCTGCTGTACTTATAAGGTGCTAACATCATCGGTGTTTAGAAAGGGGAATGTGCATCCTGTGGGGAGGCAGATGCCAAGCACACTCTGGCTAAGCTGTCATTCCCTAGGGCAAACAGCCTAGTGTTGACCTCTATACCCATATGTTTAATTGTCAAATGCACATTATTTGTTGCTGATAGACTGTTTGCACGTCTTTATTGCCATAGCATTCCCTGTTTGTATGAACAACTTGTGTATCTGTGGAAGATGTTTGCATATGGGAGGGATCCACTATATCACGTATGTCTCTGTAGTCATTTAACTGTGTGCACTGGGCAGATTGCTGTAATGTGGTTGGTTCCTGGAATAACACGTAAAAATACCAGATATGTGTGGCCAACTGCTAAACTGAGATTTGGCCTAAGTCTGTGAGCATGCCCAGTTCAGCCTTCCCATGGCATGTTGTCTGACATATGTCTCATTTATCAAAGTGTGTGAGCATGCCCAGTGTGAGCATTCCATATGTTGAACTTTGCAGCCCACCACATTTGTGGATGAGTGTGAACTTCAACAAATATCTCCCGTTTATGGTTGTGTGTTGTGTGTCATGTTGTGTAGTTACTGTACAACTGCTTTGTGTGTGAACACAACAGGATTATACTGTGCCTGCAGGGTTTGCATGGGATACTTTGCATACAGTTGTCAACATCCTTTCACACTGACCTAAGACTGTAGTACTGTATAGTGTACTGGTTCAGTACTTTGACTGTGGTGGAAAGTATCCTGGGCTTTAGTCCTATCACTGCTTTACATTTCCATAGTGAGCACAACAGCCTGGTTAGGGGCCAGTTGTGCACATCTGACCATGTTGCATTATGTTCAGATATGAACTACTTAAACCAGGCTTGTCCAACATTGGTAGTGTATTCCACAACATAGGTGTACATTTGCAAACACTAGCGATGTGCCCTAGGCCATTTCTAATGCTAGTCGGAGAGTGTGTTTGTCCTTCAACACACATTGTAAGTGGAGTTTGCCATGACATATGTCATGGTTAGTATACTGTGCCTCTGTCTACCTGTGACATGACAGTGATACCCAGGATAAAGCTACCATCTCCCATCCACTCATCAAGATTCCTCTTGAGGAGAATCGATAAGTGACTCTATGGGTAGCCTGTACTGGGAGTTTACTCATGGGTGGGTTGGCTTCTGTGTTATGGATCATGCAGTACAGCTTGTCCTATGTAAGTCAGTGCTGGGGTTCAGGTCTCTCATGTGCATAGCTCACTGCCATTCAGATTGTACAAGGTGTAGCATGTTTATTGATACCAGCTTGGACATGGCTTTATACATCAGGCACAGCTTGCCTCTGGGTGGGCAGTATGGCAGTGTGTGTAGCTGCAGTTTGTTTAATCAGGCAACACATGGCATCTGTGCAAGCTCTTTGATACTCCTGGTGAGGTACTGTTGGGGACTTTACAGTTGATGGAGGTGTCTGCTGAGGTACATCCCACAGGGGCTATTGTAGTCAATTGTAACACTGATGACGGATGACTGCAGAGCCACAATGACATCCCCTAATCTAGATCTGACAACCTTCATGATTAGGTGGGTATATGGTATGTTTCTGTAAACACTACAGTACATGTTTGTCCAGTGCAGGATATCTATCACCTTGTGCCCCCAGGTCTCTCATTACATGTTAAGTACATAATGGGTTAACACCTATGTGGTAATTGGTGGGCACTTACTGTATATACACGGGGGTTGACTATACACTTTTCTGCAATTAGCTTGCTGACATGGCTATGGCACCAGTTGTCTGTTTCTATGTGGCCCTTTTGTGGGATGCTTGTGTCAGCTGGTGGATCATATATGGTGAGCAGTTTGTAGTCCTCTGCAAACATGTTCAGACACAGTCATTCCATGTTGGCCTGTACCTATGGGACATATATACCAGATGAGGGGGATCCCAGGACCAAGCCTTGTGGGATGCCAGTTATATCTGGTTTGTAGTCTGACATGGCTGCAGCATGTCTGACCATGTCTGTTCTGTCCTTGGTCTGGTTTGCAACCCCTCTACTGACATAGGGGTTTATATTTAAGCTGGTGAGCATATCTATAATGAACATGTAGGGTATTGTATAGAAGCCTTTGCAAGGTCCAGCTACGCTGTGTGGACCACATTGCCCTCATCAATGACCTTAATGACTGTTTCAATTGAGTCAAACATGTTTAGGGGCAGGATCTGCACTTAAGAAAGCCACACTGGGTAGGGTCCAGTGTCAGTAGGTCCCCAATATCTTTATGTCTGCGGTACATGCTGATCCTTTCCATAGCTGTGCAGACCGAGCTTCTCAGGATTCTGGGGTGGTAGTTTTCAGTATCCATTCAGGCAACACCTTTGTTGAGAAGGACCACTGTTGTTGTACACTGCTCTTTGGGTACATATCCTGTGGTAAGGCTGACATTGAGCCATAGTGTGATTTGGCATTCCATTCTTCTTGGAGTCCATGTTGGACTCAGCCCAGGACACCATCTCATACCATTGCTGCTGTGTGTTTTGCTTTGTAGATGCTGGCTGTTACCTCAGCATCTGCAAAGTCAGGGGGCCAGCAGTCTGCTGGGATAGATATTTTGCATTCTGGGGGGGGGGGGGTGTTGCACTGCACCTGTCAGGATGTATGTTGGCATTATGTGTGTGTGTTTGGTATGTTGTTTGTGATATTTGTGTGATTCAGAGCATATCTGTGAATTCCCAACACGGTTCCTACCATCAGTTGTGAAAGCCTTTGGATTAGCCTTAGTGTCCTGTACAACTTGTATCTTCATAGGTTCATAGGTTCATACTAGGCTATCCACCCTAGGGCATTTGTTAGCCTAGCCAGAGTGTGTGTGGCTTTCACCACCCCTTGCTATGTGAATATTATGGCCATTTATGATTTGCTTTGCTGTGCCTCTGTCTGGACATGACACAGTGAAGACCCCCAGTGTAACTCTATGATCATCCATCCACTTGGCAAGATTCCTGTTGAAGAGTGTCAGTGAGGGGCTCTGCCTAATATGGAGTGGGATTCTGGTCCAGGGTGTGGGGAGCCTCTGGATTATGTATCTGTCCCTCCAGCACATCCTATTTCATTATTTGTTGAGGTTGACATCTCTCACTCTCACAGCTCCGATGGCTTTGAGTTTTCTGGGGTGGAGCATGTCCATTACTCCTGTGTTGAGCATGGCCTTGTACAACAGGCATGCGATGTCTCTGTGTAGGCAGTATGTGACTGCATTCAGCTGGGGTGTCTACAGCCAGGCAGCATATGGCATATATTTGAGACCCTTTATCCTCTTGGTGAGGTACCTTTGAGGTCTTTCTAACTGCTGCAGGTGTCAGGTAAGGTACATCCCATATGAGGCATTGTACTAGACTATGGGTGTGATAAGAGAACAGTATAGGGGCACAATGACCTCTGTTGACGTAGATGTGAATCCTTTCATGATACGGTGTCCAATGTAGACAGTCTTCCTAGCCACATTGGCAATGTGAGTGTCACATAACAGGTTACTGTCCACTTGTGTCCCTAGGTCCCTGATTACTCCTTCCATACATAATGGTTTACCACCTATGTGGTAATTTGTGGTACCTTGTTTGGTATTTGGTGGGACATTCATACTGTCCAGTGTCTTCAGGACGGCTGGGTGGGGTTCCTGTGTGTGAGAGTGTGGTCTGTAGCATGCTACAGACTGTACAGCAGTCTTGCCTACAGTTAGTTGCACATGGGTGGACTCCAGTGCCTTGTGCATTGTCAGTTACCTGGACGTATGGGTGTCTGTGCTGAATATGGATACTCACCCTCCTTTTATGTTTTGTTCCAGGTTTTGGGGCCATGACGCATGATATGTGGTATAACCTGGTAGTGCTGGTGTGCTGTCAGGAGGCTTGCAGCAGATTTCTGTCACTGCACAGACATCGATGTTCTCCATACTGTGGATGGCCTCGGGAGCATGCATATTGGGGTTTACACATCTGGCATTGGTCAGCATTACCCTTATGTTTCTTTCCACTTATGTTTTCTAGGGTGGTGGGTTAGTCTTTTCAGCCTTGCCTACGAAAGGCTCTATGGAGGTGGCAAAAGCCTTATCCAATATCCAGACGCCCAGGGGTAACAGGTGCAGACCATCCCAGGAACAGCTGCGTGGCTTGTCAAGCATGACATCCCAAGCAGATAGACATTGGATCCCCTTGGAATGACACCAGTAAGTGTGCCACTTGCTATAACTGATCATTCCGTATTTGTACTGTGGCATCATTCTTGGTAAGGGTAGGATGCTGCAAACGGTGAGTGTCATACTGGCCTGGACTACATAATCAGAGAGCTCATCTATGTCTCATTTCATGTAGTCTAGGGAGGTACATCTCAGGTCATTCACACCAGCATGGAATATGACTGCATCATATTTCTACTTGCTTTGTGGTGACCTGCATACTTGTGTTATGTGGCGTATTGTGGCAGCCTACAGGCAGCTTACTGTACCCTTTCCCTTGTTCAGTCTGGTGTGTGGGACAGCAGTGTGTCTCGCTATGGAGTCACCTATTACAACTGTATCAGGCATGTTGTTTCTCCTTCTGGCCTGTGACTGTTTGGCACACCAGCTTTGTGTACTATGTGTTGCATGTGCTATGTTTGGAAGTTGTTTGATTGGGTGTTTGCTTTAGAGGCCTCTGTTGGTGTGCTGTGTTTGTAATTTGTGCCTCTGGGAATGTTTTTCTGTGTTTATGTCTTTGGTTTGCAGTTGTGATAGGTCTATGTGGGACTGTGTTTGTGGTGTGAGTGGTTACCTTCTCCTCCTGACTAGTTTTGGGAGTACTGAGTTGAGGGAGCTCAGCCTCCAGTTTGGATAGATGGTTGCATCTCTCACATATATTTGTATTTCTTGGGGGGAATTGGGGGTTGTCTGTGTACTTGGGGCAGGTGTAACATTGCCTCAAGATTCACAGATTCAACTTGTTGTGGCTGGCCTTAGTGGATTGTATGTGTGGACATATTTCATAGTTTCATAGTTTCATAGTATAGTACTAGGCTATTTGCCCTGGGGCATTTGTAAGCCTAGCCATAGTGATGTGGCTTTTGCCACACCAGGAAATGGTACAAAAATGTACAGAATAAATCTAGAATACTGTGCCTCTGTCTAGTAATTGACACAATGAAGGTCCCCTTATATAATAGAATTAGTTTACTGTGCCCCTGTCTAGCAGTGACACAGATGTGACCCCTGGGGTAAACTTACGATCTCCCATCCACTCATCAAGATTTCTCTTGAAGAGAGTCAATGAGGGGCTCTGCCTAATACGAACTGGAATCCTGTTCCAAAGCATGGGGAGCCTCTGGGTTATGAATCTATCCCTCCAGCATGTCCTATTCATACTTGTGCCGAGGTTTAAGTCTTTAGCTCTCGTGGTCCTGATGGATTTGGGTTATTTGAGGTGGAGCGTGTCCATCAGATCCTGATTGGACATGGCCTTGTACGTCAGGCAGAGATCACCTCTGAGCAGGCGGTATGCTACTGAATAGAGCTGAAGTTTCTTTAGTCTGGCAGAATAAGACATATGTTGGAGACCCTTGATCCTTTTGGTGAGGTACTTTTGTGGTCTCTCCAGCTGTTGCAAATGCTGGGTGAGGTACATACCAAATGGGGCATTGTACTCAATCATGGGTCTGATGAAGGAGGAATAAAGGGGTACAATGACATCCTTGGATCTGGATGTGAATCCCTTCATGATGAGGTGTGCAAGGTAGAATGTTTTTCTAACCACTTTGGCAATGTGGGTGTCAAATGAGAGGTCACTGTCTACTTGGGTCCCTAGGTCTCTGATTACTTTTTCCATACTCAGTGGGTTGCTGTCTATGTGATAATTTGTGGGTACTTTGTTTTTTTCCAAAAGGGATGACTATACATTTTTTGGCATTTAGTTTAAGGCCATGACTACGGCACCAGTTGTCCGTTTCAGTGAGGCCTTTTTGTAGGTTGTGTGTGTCTGCTGGTGTATCGACTATGGCGCCTAGTTTGCAGTCATCTGCAAACTTTGTCAGCCACAGCCCTCCCATGTTTGCTTTAACATCTGAGAAATAAATGCCGAACAAGAGGGGTCCCAGGACAGATCCCTGTGGGACACCACTTGTGACTGGCTTTGAGTCTGACATTGCTCCAGTGATTTTAACTTTATGGGTTCTGTCCTTTAGCCGGTTTTCAACCCATCTAGTGACATAAGAGTTTACTTTTAAGCTGTTTAGCTTATCTATGATGCCTGAGTGGGGTATTGTGTCGAAGGCCTTAGCCAAGTCCAGGTATGCTATATGGACTGCTTTGCCCTCATCAATGGCTCTAGTGACTGTTTCGAAAAAGTCAACCAGGTTTAAAAGGCAGGATCTGCCCTTTACAAAGCCGAACTGGGTGGGGCCAAGTGACTGTAGGTCCGCTATGTCTCTCTTTATGAGTTCCATAATGATTTTTTCCATAGCTTTGCAGACCAGGCTAGTTAAGCTTATGGGTCGGTAGTTTCCAGGGTCTGTAGAGGCACCCCCCTTGTGGAGAGGGACCACTGTTGCTGTATGCCAGTGTTCAGGTACATATCCCGAATTAAGGCTAAGGTTAAATAGCATTTTTATGTGTGGGTTTAGCTCCTCTTGGAGTTCACGTATCACGCACCCCGGGATACCGTTAGGACCCATTGATGCTGTGTTTTTTGCTTTGTTTAGGGCGGTTCTCACTTGGACATCTGAGATGACAGGGAGATTACATTTAGCTGGGATAAGTATTTCTTATTTTGGGGGTGAAGGAGGGGAGAAATTTGCACTGAACCTGTCAGCCAGAATGTTAGCAATATCTGTGGGTTCAGTGTATTTTTTGTTGTTGTGAACCAACTCTGAGCATATCTGAGGGTTTCCGCCCAGGTTTCTAGCATAGCTGAAGAAGGCTTTGTGGTTATCTTTAGTGTCCTTAGCGAATTTTCTCTCAAAGTTTGCCTTGGATGTTTTTATGAGATAATGTAGTTTTCTGCTAATGTTGATCAGAGATGTCTTCCCTTCATGGGATTTCACTCTGACGTGCAGTAGCTTCCTTCTTTTGTTATGCAATTTGTTTATGGCTGAGGTCCACCAGACAGGATGCTTACATTTGGTGGAGAGGGACTTGCATTTGTTTGGGATTGCATGATCCATGCATTCTTGGAGATGTCCATAGAAAGCATTAGTGAAGGATTCAGCATTGTGGGATGTGGTATCCACTGGCACAGTGGGCTTAAAGGATACCATCTCAATCTTAAGAAGAGTGAAGTCTGCTTTTGAGAAGTTTTTCACTGTGGTCTTTTGTGCTGGGGGTGGAGGTGGGATATGTATATCCAGGGTGATTAGTTTGTGGTCAGATCTCACTAGTGAGGAGTATACTTCCAGTGTGGAGCATTTTGTCCCCATGTTTGTGATGATCAGGTCTAGTATATTATCTCCCCTAGTGGGAGAGGTGACTAGTTGTTCCAGTGCATTTGAATTTATGAATTCCAGGAACCTTTGGGCTAGGGTATTAGGGCTAGAATAATGTACCCAATCTATGTTTGGGTAGTTGAAGTCTCCCAGTATGATGGTATTTTGTGATACATTCATATCCTCCAATGTCTTCAGGAAGGCTGAGTGGGGTTCTTGAGATTGGGAGGGTGGTCTGTAACATGCTACCAGTTGTATAGCAGTTTTGCCTATGGTTAGTTGCACCTGTATGGTCTCTGATGCTTCATGTGTTGCTACTAACCTGGAGGTGTGGGTGTCCTTTATGAATATGGACACTCCCCCTCCCTTTGTGGTTCAGCCTGGGTTTAGGGGCTGAAAAGCATGATACAAGGTATAGCCTGGTAGCGCTGGGGTGCTCTCAGGAGCCTTAAAGCAGGTTTCAGTTACTGCACAGACGTCGATGTTCTCCATGCTGAGGAGTGCATCAAGCGCCTGCATCTTGAGATTTAGACTTCTGGTGTTGAGCAGCATTACCCTTAATTTTTTTCCATATTTGTTTTCTAAGGAGGTGGGTTTGTCTTTTGAGCCTTGCCTAAAAAAGGCACTATGGGGGTGGCAAGAGCCTTAGCCAATATCCGGAAGCCCAGTGGTGACAGGTGTAAGCCATCCCTTGCGAAACAGCGTGGCTTGTCCAACATATCATCCCAGGCAGACAGACATTGGATCCCCTTAGAATGACACCAGTACTTGAGCCAAATGTTAAAGCTGATCATCTTGTCTTTGTATTGTGGTATCATTCTTGGTGAGGGCAAGATGCTGCTCAGGGTCAGGGTCATACCAGCCTGGGCTACATAATCGGAGAGCTCCTCTATGTCTCTTTTCATGCAGTCCAGGGAGGTACGTCTCAGGTCATTCACACCAGCATGGACAATGACGGAGTCATATTTGTACTTGCTTTGGAGTGACCTGAGTGCATGTGTTATGTAGCAGATCCTAGCTCCCAATAGACAGCTCACAGTCACCTTCTCCTTGTTCAGCCTGGTCAGTGGGACATCAGTGTGTCTGACTATGGAGTCACCTATTACTAGTGTATCAGGCAAGGTGTTTGGCCTTAAGGGCTGCGATTGGTCGACACACTGATTTATTGAAGTATGTGTTGCATGTGTTTTGTTTTGAGGTGGTGGATTTTTGGATGTCTGCTTTGGGACTCTCTGTTGTTTTGGTAAGTTTTTAATTAGAATCTCCTAGTATGTCTTTGTGTTTTTATGTGTTTGGTTTGCAGTTGTGGTAGGTCTATGTGGGACTGGGATTGTTGTGTGTGTGGTTTCCATCTCCTCCTGTCTGGTCATGCCAGCCCTGAGTTGAGAGAGTTCAGCCTCCAGTTTGGCTATATAGTTGCATCTCTCACATGTATTTGTGTTTGTTGGGAGGAGGAGAGGGTTGTCTGTGTACATGAGACAATTGTAGCATTGTCTCAAGATACCCAGATTGACCAGCTGAACTGGAGACGACGCCAGTAATCTACCACTTGACATGCTAGAACAGTATAAGGGAGTGGTATACCTTTAAGGGAAGTGGATATTCACAGGGGTGATAAGTAGATGTAGTGCTTTACTTAGTACGAGAGTGCTTACTTAGTAGAAGTATTGAGAACAAGTGCTAGGCTTATTTTATTGCCATACTTCTGATCAGTGATTACTTCATTGTTTATGTTTGCTCTATCATGTAGTAGCTTCCTCATTCTCTTGCATGGTTTGGTTATGGCTGGTGTCCACCATGCCAGATGCCTGCATGTATGGCATTGTGTCTTGTTTTAATTTAGGATTGCATAATCCAAGCATTCCTGGCAGTATTCATGGAATGGCTATATTACAGGTTCTGAGGTGTGGCCCATATTTTGCACCTGCACAGGACCTTTAATGGATTCCACATCAGTTTGGAGGAGTGCAAATATTGCTTTACACATGTTTTCCACTGTGGTTTTCTGGCCAGGGACTGTGGTCAGGATTTGTATATCCAGTGTGATTACTCTATGGTCTGGTTTTACCAGTGAGCAATACACTTCCCGTATTGCCATCCAGTACCCATGTTGCTGATTATCTCATCCAGTATGCTTACCCCTCTTGTTGGAGTGGTACGTTGTTCCTGGGCATTTTGGTTTATGGATTCTATAAACTTTTGTCCTACAGTGTTGGAGCTAGTATAATGCTCCCAGTCTATGTCTGGGTATTTTCAGTCACCCAATATAATGTTGTTTGGAGGACTTGATATATTCATGTATTCCAGCATAGGCCAGGTGCAGTTCCTTGTGTTGGGATGGTAGTCTGTAGCAGGCTATAAACTGGGGGGGCAGTTTTAGCCACTGTTACTTGACCATGGCTAGTCCATGCTGCTTCTTGTTGTGGTACCAACATGGGGGTGTGGTTATCCTTGACAATTATTGCTAGTCACCCTCCTTTTGTAGCTTGTTCCATGTTTTGAGGCTGTACAGCACAGTATGAGGTGTAACCTGGTAGTGTTAGGGTGCTGCTGTGAGCCTTGACCCAGTTTTCTGTTACAGCACAGATATAAACATTCTCCATACTGGGTGAGTTTAGACTGCATGCATCTTGCTGTTTCGACTTATCCCTTAACTTATTCTTATCCCTTCTGATACCTGTGGAGGTAGGTTTGCGTTTTGAGCATTACCTATTCAGGGCACGCTGTGGGTAACAACAGCCTTTGCCAGTATCCATACGGCCTGCACTGATAGGTGCATGCCAGTCCTAGCAGGTGGAGCATCATGTCATGCTCAGCATGTCATCCCAGGCTGGCACACATTGGATCCCCTTTGACTAACTGCGAAACTTCAGTCAATAATTGCACTTGATCATCTTATTGTCATATTGTGGCATGATGCGTGGTGAGGGTAGGATGTTAGTCAGGGTCCTCAGGTGTGCATATAGTACATGATGTTACATTACTTAACACATGGCATTCATGCCTCAGGTGGTGCTGCAGGGCTGCCTCTGTCGGATGCGCATATTACACTTCCCTGTACATGTTTGTGAGCAGGTCATGTAATTTTAGGCATCCATGTTATTATTTGAGTGAGTCAGAGGGGGTATCATTCCCAGGGTTCCTACTGAGCAAGTGTATGTGCTATGCGTTGCCTCTTTGCCAAGGACAGGGCATACTGGGCATGCCTCCTTCTGCCTACTGGGGCAGGCTCAGGTTGTTCCTCCTCCGAGTCACGCTCTGCCTCTGATGGCCTTGGCAATGGTGGGGGGCTGTTTGGCCCAGCCCTATGCTGGTCCTGCTGCAGCTGTTTTCGCAAGATCATATTATGTAGCATAGCACATACCATGACAATTTGGGTACATGTAGTTGGTGTGTACTGCAAGGCTCCATCAGATGTGTCCAGACACCGGAACCATGACTTGAGCAGCCCAAACACATGCTCTATTACATTACGTGTTTGTGCGTGTGCCTCATTATGGCGTTCCTGTTCAGGTGTGTGTGCGCTTCTGATGGGTGTCATCAGCCACGGCTCCAGTGCATAACCTGCATCCCCCACTAGGTGTCCGTGTGGGATGTCCCCATTTGCAAATGTCTGGTACAGCTGCGTCAAATGCCAGATGTGGGAATCATGGTAACTCCCAGGGCAGCCAGCACACACATTCATTATTATGCCCTGGGCATCACACACAACCTGGCAGTTGATGGAGGGGAAGCCCTTGTGGTTAATGTAGGTCCTACCCCGCTCACCGGCTGGTGCTTTGATGCATATGTGCGTGCAGTCTATTGCACCCACTACCTCAGGGTATTCCACTATTTGCTGGAAGAGACACATATTGCTGGCCAATACCTCACGGGCATTGGGGAAATATACATAATCACCGACATGTGCTGACATGGCATCCAGGAACTGGTGCAGTACACTGGAGGCTGATGCCTGTGATATCCCCATCATATCACCAGTTGGTCTCTGGAAGGTACCTCTTGCTAGTATTCTTATGCCAACACATACCTTGGTTTCCACTGGGATGGGTTCCCCTCTGTTGGTTCTGTGTGTGAGACGTGGCCTGCACAGCTCCACTATTTGCTGCAGGAGGTCTCTGTCCACTCTATAGCGCTCTACTATCTCCAGCTCATGTAACCCATGGTAGGTGACACTGGGCCTGTACACTCTTCTCTGTCTCCTCACTGTGGGTTGTCTGGCACCATCTGCATTGTCACCACCCTCAGCAAGTCGCCTATGTCTCATTATGACAGCTATGGCAGCCCCTAACATTTCTGCTCTGAGTTCAGCTTTTTCAGTTTTCACTTCTAATAGCTTACTCCTGTCTTGCAGTGACTCTTGAGAGAAACATCTTGCACTGCTGTTTGCAGATTTTTAAGTGTTGGGCTGAGCTACCATTCTGCCTGTGTAATTGTCTGCTTCTAATTATTTTCACCTGCTAGCTCCAGCAGTATTCCCTGGTAGCTTCCTACTAATTCTGTTGCTTCCTTTTTCCTTTCTGTTTCCTCAGGGGGGAGCAGCGTGTATACCAGCAGAAACATGCTCACAGTGGCTTGCACACGTGCACACATGCTTACATGATTCAGAATCTGCTTATTCGGGTTAAAACGCATGCACACCCACGCAAACAGTGTTAAACATCTTCCAACACGCTCCCTCATGCTCAGACTGCCTTACGCGTGCGCACGTTGTCTTACTCGCGCTTCATGGTGCGCACACGTGCGCATGCACGCCCAGCAAGAAACTTTGGTGTAGGCAACAGTGTACACCTTCCATTTCTTGACTTTCCCATGCTTATGTTGTGGCACTCCTCTTTCCATGATATGTGTCTGACATCTGTCATGTAACTCTGACCTCCAATGAACTGCATTTCTTTCTGCTATTCCCCCCTGTGATGTCACCTATCTCCTACTCTGTTCCTCCCCCTTCTGTAACTCTTACACTACTCAGAATGTGCTCATTTGCTATGTGACAGTGGAATTCAGTATCCTAACACTCATTTGCATCAGATTGCTTACTAATGCTTAGTTACATCTCTTAGACTCAGCTTCCCCCCTTAGCAACCACTACACGGTGGCCATGTTGTTTTTGGTCTGCTGGTCCCTGCATTGAAAATCCATGTATTGCATAAAACCCACATTTGTGGGTTTATAACCTTCATTTTTATGTATTATGCAGCGCAGCCCGTTTGCGCGGGGCTGCGCTGGGTTTAAACAATTATATTTTTATTAATTTTGCATCAGGTTACCTTGCCAATGGCCACATATTTGGCCATTGGCATACTGCCTGACACATATGCACCCTTTATTTGGAGCTGACATGGCTCCATTGTGGTTTTAGCAGAAACGTACTCAGTTGTCAACTGAGTACATTTCTGCAACTAAAACGGCTCTTACATGGGCTGTTTTGGGCTTCCTGGATAACTAATCATCCTCATTTGCATGCTATTCGGCTGCAAGTGAGGTGATTAGCTTATCCACGCCCACTCCGTGTAAGAGACGTTTTAGCTTGTCTCTTACACGGACTTTGGGCTGTTCCTGGATCGCGAAGGCTGCATGGAGTCTTACACTACTCTTAGACTCCGTGCAAGCCTTTGTGAATCCTGCCCTCTGTTTTTTGTTATTAGTAAGAAGCTAAAAATGTTTTTTTTATAATGTAAGGTATTTATGCAAGTTTAGTATACTTTTATGGATTACATAATAGATTTAAGGTATACAGTTATTTCACTGAGTTCGTAATAATTGCAGTCTAGCTGTATATAGTGGAACTTTAATAATTATATATTTCCTATTTTACAGTGCTTAAGGCTTACTATTTTAGAAAAGCCCATATAAGGTTTGTTGATACAAACTTTCCTTTTTTACTTTTACCTAGTTGCAAAATAATATATTATTATTATTATTATTATTATTATTATTATTATTATTATTATTATTATTATTATTATTATTATTATCTGAATGTTAAATATCTATTGAACTAAAATCTTTTGTCAACATTCTTTAATTCTGACAATTAGTATGAAGGGCTTTTTATTTTATATTTTCTGTAATAAAAATATTATTATAGCTATGGCAGAGAGACTGTTGGGTTTTTATATATGTCTTTTTTTGAATGGGTGGAAATGTTCAGATAGTTTCATTATTCAAGCAGGGAGTTTTAGACTCCATGTGGGGTTTGAATGTTTTTTTAAATGAATGTTTACATTCGATGATAGCAGTTGTGTATCATTGTGTGTTTGCTAGTGTTTTCCTTGTATTTATACTTTGCATTCTATTTATTAATGAATACATTATTTTGTATGAGTTATTTATGGGTTGGAAAGTGATTCAAAAGTATATCACTGTTTGGAATTCATGGAAAATCTTTATATAAAACCACTATTTCATCTTCATGTCTTTCTTTAAATGCATATCTTTAAATATCAATGGTTCAAATGATAGTTCCACAGTAACTTATTCCAGTAAGCACATTCATCTGTAATAAGATTTCTTCATACTGGAAGTTAACATTCAAAAACACACATTTAATACTTTAAAAATCACATGACCACATACCTAGTGTTTTAACCCTTTGCGTTTCAGATACATAACAAAATCTTCTCTATTGTTCAGACCAGGGAGGGCAGCATGCATTGAGTCTAACCTGCCAACTATATTCCAGCCACCCCAAGTCATCTTCTGGATTGAATGAATTTTCTACATTTTTTAAACTGTCCACTACAAGTTATTTAAAGTTAATTTTGCATGAGCCATGTTTGTAATGCTTCCCCAGGGCATTCCTTTCATCCCCAATAGAAACTGCATATTTATATTCATATATTGTGTACAATTCTCTTGTAGTTCTTCCTACATAAAAAGATTTACATTCTAAGCAAAAAGTGACATAAGTTACATACTTAGATTTGCATGAAAAGACCCCATTGACAGTTATTTTAACATTATTCAAAGTGCTTTCTGTTTTTTCCGTGAACAAATAGTTACACATATTGCACTTGTAACACTTAACCATTCCATTTCTGTCTGACCTGACTTTAGGTATAGTCAACTTACTTTGAAAGAAGTTTTTGAAACTTATCCCTCCTTTTTGGGTAAAGAGAGACTCATGCCTATAGTTTCTAATAACTCAGTTTGTACCCCAAACAATTTCCAGTTATTTGTTATTATTTCTTTTATTCTCCCTGAGTCCAAACTATTCACAATATGCATTCCTACTTTGTTTTTTATTTTTATTTACTCTACCTTCTTTTCTATTTCTTGTACTTCTCTGAGTTGTAACTTTAGTTCTAATATCAGTGCCTAATGTTTTTGGATAACCTCTTTGATAAAGTTTTTCACAAAAATTGTCACTTTCTATATAAAAAAAATCTTCTTCACTTTCTGTCAAGTCACTAATCCTTAACAACTGTCATTTTACTATATTTTCTTTGGTCTTTTTGGGGTGCATGCTACTATAATGTAAACAAGTATTATTTTGAACCTTTTTTTTGAAAAATGTTGTTCCTAATTTGCTCTTGTCCTTAAAGACAGTTACATCCAAGAATTATTGTTGTTAAATTAAATTGGCAGGTAAATTCCAAAAATGTACACACACTGTTGATACGTGTCTTAAATTCACATAAGACCTCTTCCTTTCCTCTCCAAATTAAGAAAACATTGTCAATAAAATGATACAATGCCACGATATTATTTTGGTGCTTACTTTGTAATATATGAGTGGTTTCCCACCCATACATATACAGATTGACATAGTTGGGGGGCATTGCTGCCCCCATTGCCACTCCATTTGTCTGATGAAAAAAATCACTATTAAATGAGAAGAAATTATAATTAAGAAAAACATCAAATGATTCCATTAATATTCCTACAGTATTGTCAGAATATAACTTAGATTTAATTATTTCAAGCCTCACTGTCTCCATGCCTTTATCAGTGTATTACTGTATGCAATGATTTTATATCCATAGTTACCAGTAAGTCGCTTTCTTTCACATATGTTTCTTTGATTTTTTTCCAAGAAATCAAAAGTGTCTCTGATATATACATTGTTTATTTTTATTATTTATTTTACATTTGTTGACCGGGCTAGTCTAGCTGGAGATATTTCCATTTTCAGTAGAGGCCCGAGGAGAAAAGCTCCGCAGAAGTAAAAATTAATACATATGTAAAAAATCAACATACATAGCAAAAAAACAATTAGTACATAGGTTAGTAATAGCAAAAACAGCAAAATTCTTCAAAACTCTTCAAATAAATTAGTACAACAAGAAAGAATTACTACCACACACAGAGAAAATCAAACTAACATTAGTTGTTAACCACTACACTCTGTAAGTGTTTGTCTATATAGATAGTCATACTTTCAGTTTTACTATGTAGACTAGACACTAAAGGTCTTAGGGGGGATCATTTAACTCTTTATGGAATTCCAAAGAGCCTACTTATTTTTGGATTCTCAATAGTAAAGTATTTTTAGTACCCTGAGTAATTCTGGCTGTATAAAACCTTTCTTCTACTAAGGAATCAATAAATGAATATGCTTTCTTAATTTCTTTGAATGGCCCTTTCTTATAAAAATTCACATTTGCAATTCAGAACTATTCAGGAACATTTCCACCTCTTTTCTTAAGGGTGGATTAAATGTGCTAGATTTACAGAAATTTTCTCTCTGTGTTTCAATAGCTTTAAAAAATAACTTAAAGTTTAACTGTCTTGCATAGTCTTTAATACTATTAAGCACTTCCATTTTTTTTTTGCCCTTCTGGCAGGCACAAAATGCCTCCCTTTAATTAAAATACAGCATTTTTCTCGAGAAAGTTCATAACTAGATAAATTCACTATTTTAAAAGAAACAGTACCTATGTTTTCCATCATTTGTTGTTCTTCCAGTTTTTTTTTGCCTGTCTTCAGTTGTTTACATAGCCCTTATTTGATGAAGAAGCAGTTACTTGAGCCCATGTCTTGTTTCCACCTTTATTTTGCTGATAAACATACACAGGCTGGGTGGAAACCAGTCTAACTGCTGTTTCTTCTGAATTACTGCTATTTTCTCCACTTATTTTTGTCATAGCAGTATTTTTCTTTTTATTTTGATTTTTATAAGCATCAGAGACACATGATAGTGTCTACTCTTGGTTCTTTTGTTTATACAACAAACACTCTGATCTCCTAACTATATTTGCCTCATTGCTGCAATTTTCCACATCTAGTTGCTCTTGCCTGCCTTACACCTCATTCTGAAGGAAAAGGCTGTATGCAGAAGCCACACCTCCTTCATAGTCAGCACAGTCTCTCTCATACTTTTTAGTTTTCCTTTTGCACAAAGCTTCATTAAGTTTAATTAAACGATCTTGTATGGCACACATCTTTGTTTCAAAATTGTCAAATGAAGTAATCTGCTTGAGTTTGTTAACCTAATGGTTAAGGTGTTTGCCTTGCAAACACAAGGTGCAGGGTTTGAGTCTCACAAGGGATAATTGGCTAGGCTTAAAATGGCTCGCAAGAGCAGTTAGCTTAGTATGAATCTATGAAAATCCGAACAGATTTTTTCATTTAAAATGACCATATTATTTCTGTTTAAAGAAACAACAATCTCCTTATATTGCAAACCAGTTTCTGATTAATATCTATCCATTTGTTCATAAATTCTTTGGTATAATCATTTCCAGTGGGTTGGTTGAGTCCCATGCTGGGCACCTGGCCAGGTTGTGCTGTGAGTGTGGTATGTACGGATTTATTATGCTAACTGTAGTGCAATAAAAAAACAAGAGTAAATCATTTACTGCAATAAAGTATACACCATAAAAACTGTAGTGCAATAAATGGGTGAGTAAAACTGTAGTGCAATAACTGGGCAAGTAGAACTGATGTGCAGTAAATGAACAATAACAACTGTATTGCAATAAACAATACCAATAACAGTAAGCAAAATGGCGTACAGCAAGATTGTGTTGTCATAACCATTGCAGTAGAGCTGTATGCATTACTTGTCTCTGGAAAGGTTGCTGCATGCAAGTGTAACACTGTAATAGTTCTAGAATGCAAAATGGATTCAATCACATAATGCTCTCTTTTTCACCCACTCCAGGAACAAAAGGCATATGGTACATGGCATATGGTTGAGGTAGCCCATGTTAGGAGCAGATACGATTGTGTTAACATTTCACAGACAGTTATCAGCAATACTGCATTTGTGAAATATAAGTGATGTACCAGTAAAATTTAATTTTTAACAGATTTACCTTGCAGTTACAGCTATTGGGTTTTATTCCCATGTCTGCCAACTAAGGCATGGCAGATGTCTAGATTATGTACAGTGCACAAACATGCTTCTCAAGTGTCATAATTTCACATAATGTAATTAAAACTGTATAATCCATCTGTCACAGGATTACCAGAAAAGTGATTATCTGGAATGCAATGTATTACCAAGTCTGCTTACAGAGCACCTTTGTAGTTATAGACACATTATGTGAAAGTGTTCTGTGTAGTAGTGTACCTGCATTTGCTATTGCTTGGCCCATACTGATCCATGGTAACAGCTTGATAGGTATGTATGTGCTACATCAGATATAGGAGAATTGTAGTCACTGTACTCAAAACTGATGCTAAACTCCTGTAGATTATTTAGTAGCAGTGTTTTCAGGGATATAGTCTGCATGGTCAGTAATGGATTACTTTCCTCTGTCTCTCTCTCTCCCCACCTCTAATCTTCATTTATTTATTATTATTATTTATTGTTATGATTTAATATTAACATATGTTGTTAAAGTAACTATATTTTTGCAAACTGTGATGTAAATTTATGTGTTATTATGATTCACTATTAACATGCTTTTTTAAAATAACTATCTTGTTGCCCTGAAGGCTTACTTCTTTGTTGACATGCTGTTACCATACTGACTGTCATGTTATTTGCTGTTGTGTTATGCATACTATACATTAATATGTACTTGTATGAATTAAAATGATATTCCATTCTGTTAATAGTAACAATGGTCTGGTTACTACTAACTTAACCTATTGCAATACCTCTATCACCACAGCACATCAAGGTAGGCCATTTCCAGCAGATCTCCCTACCTTGCCACAGCCGACCATGGCACCAGACAGGTGGTGCACTTTCTGCTGCCCTGAACTACCTACGATGTCGAGTAGCACTGCCCCATGGGATGGGGGCCGGCCCACTCTGGGAGCAGTGGTGGAGAGGGTGTTGTCACCTGGGATGAGCTGCCGGTCTTGGTGTGCAGGATAGTCTACCATGTGTTTAACCACTGCCTGCATCAGATTGAGAGCTTGCTGGCCAACCTGGGGGAGCAGCCTTGCCCCGGTGCCCAGTCTCCTGCCACCCTTGGGGCAGTGAAGGAGCAATGCCGATAGTACCATGGGTGGGGATGTGAGTCATGCTGCTGCCGTCTGGAGGCACATGGGACTTGGACTCCACAATACCCTCCCTTTCCAAGGTGTTTATCCCTTCACATGTCACACACTGCCCCTGTCTGCTGTCATGTCTGTCTTGCCTGTCTGCAAAGGATACCAGACCAACCCAACTTACCTCCCATACATAACTCTCCAATTCGCATGTGTCCACTGGACACTCATAATTTAGTCCAATTGGCTTGACAATGTAGTTATGTTGTCCTCTCCCCTCTCTCTGGGGTTGAGAGTTCAAAGTCATGTACAAATTCTGTCAAAGTGAACAGTTGTTGCTGTACAAGAAAATGATAGCTATGTTTCTATCCTACACCCTTCCTGCACATCCCTACTTGCCTTTCACTATGTTTTTCCCCTGCTTGCACCCCATTTCACTACTTTCCTATCTCCCCATTTTTCTTATCTTTATATTTTTAATACATTGCTGCTTGGCCTGCCATGGTGTGCAAACTTGATTAAAATGTAATTAAAGTAATAGGATTACAAATGGGAGTGTACCTTAAACTCTGTTGTAATAGTGTACCACTAGAAAGCCAAACACAGAATAATGGATATAGTGAGGCCTATGATAGCAGGTAAATGTGTCCTTCAGTAGCAACATGTAGAAAGACACCTGCTAAGGCATTAATGGCAAAATATGTGTTGAACTGGGACCCTGGTGCACACATACATCCATATAAAGCCACGCACATACTGATGGATGTAGAAAATGTCAAGTCCTGTATGTGTGCACATATATTTTGCAAATATACCTGCAGTAGCATTAACTCAGTAGCTCAGTCTGTTAATTGTCTTGAAAACAGTTCACTTTGCCGCACACAGTATTGGGTTTAAATCCAGTGCTGTGTAGAAGTAAATGTACAGTATTGTGAAGGCAGCAATTAATGACTGAGTCATGCACTCTTTATCCACACACTGCATTTCAAATTACATGTCTGCTTTTCACTGATGAAGGTCACAGGCTTGCAGGTAGGAACACACTTCACATATCCATATAGCAAATCTTATATGTGGATAAAGTTTCACATCTTGCATTAATATGCATTAACAGAGAATGTCAATTTAGGTACTGCAAATGAGGGCCACTAATATCAGAGTGCACCACACAATCCTTCCAAAGTCAATCTGCAGATTATGACAGCTGCACAGCTAAGATACACATTGGAAGTCTCTGCTTCTAAAAAGTCCTGTCCTCATACACATTGCAAATTACTACCAGACTGTTACACATGGCCTGGCAGTTGCCCAAATGGTGGACATATTCTTATATTTATACCCCATCTTACCGAAGGACACACCAAACATGTTGCCTAGTACTCTGTTAGTAATACCATTGCCTAACATATTTACCTTAAACACATGCCTTATTTGGAGTGGAAATGGTAGCCTCACTCTGGATCTGCATCTACAACAAGGCAGACACAGCTCCCACAGCTACTCCTACAAGTTGTTGTCCTCACACTCTCTGCCTATGTTTTTTACTGGCAGCAGCTGCTGCAGCCTGTAGCATATCACTAAGGTAACATTTCTGCTACAGACCTACCCTCTGTGACAATGTAGTCCCCTCACCCTAGTAATGTCCAGCACAACATCTCAGAAGGGGGCCATAACCTTCATGAAGGCCTTATATATTTTACAGTGGTTGCATGTCATTCACTAATGATAGTGCAAATCAACTGTGTTAGCTGCAATTAGCATTTCAGACCCACAGATTGGTTTAAAGGCAATCACCTGCTGATGAGAAGCATGTTTAAAAGGCAAGCAGATGGCTAATGGCAATCAGTCTGTATGAGAGTTTCCTCACACAGAGCACACCTTTGTGAAAACTCCACTACCACCACATATCAACAGAGGAGTACTGCATTCTATCAGCTATGTAATTGATTTTGTGTAAAACAGGATGCAGATGAGTGACTAGACATACAGGGTATAGGGAATACAGCATTAAGCCTGTCATAGACCTGTGATAATGACATGTCATTGATCTCTTGCTGTCTTACACATGCACAGGCTGTACTATACATCAAGGGTGCATTGTCTGTTGTCATTGTGGCAAACTGGTCTTGTTGGACTGTCCTTTTATAGTGATTATAATAGTACACTGCTAATTGTTTGGCACTGTTTCTATGATGTATTATTGGGGGGTTGCCTGTAGGGGACACACCACATTAGACTCGACTGTTGGGTGTATGATCAAACAGCAGTATCTTTCATGGCACAGATGGGAATAATTAACTATTGATACAATGCCAGATGTATCTACACACTTAGTATGCTTGAACACTGTGGAGCATGACATGTGTGAGCAAGCAGTGGATAGTACCAGCCATATTGTCCTTGACATATGTCTACATAGTGTACTTCCACTTAAGTGATCTTGTAATGTGTTCCCCATTTTTTTGTCTTTCAGGAATCATTTATTGTAGATGCCATGCACCTTTCTGTGATGCAGAAAATGAAATTATACTTGAAGGACAAAGACAACATCACCACATCCTACTGTCCAGGGGGAGGCAAAACTGGGAACAGCAGGCTGCACTGTGGGCAGACCTTGTCTATGATGTGAATGGCATGGGCCATCAGGGCAGGACATATGAACAGGTTCAACCCCATGCAACAGACATTATAAATGCTGCATGATGAAGGGCAGCAAATGTCGTCAGGGATGCTGCCATCACAGGTGGAGGACCTGCAGTGGAGCAAACACTCATGGCTGCTGATGAATTCCTGGTGAACCTAGGCACACAGGATAGCTCCCAGGCATCCATCACACCATACATTGTGGAGGTGGGTGCCACAGTTTCCACAGCAGAGGAGCATGCAGATAGGCTTACTGTTTTCATCATTGTAATACTATAGCAGTCAGTGTGTCAGGCTGTACATACTTGTACATGGGTGTCAGCTCTTAGGCCTATGTGGGAAGAGGTTTTACCTCAGTTGTACTCTCATACTCAGAATGTGACCAATACAACAAGTAACACAGTAGGTGCTATAAATATGAGATATATGGATCTATTACCTTGTTCTGCTGCAACATGCATTAGTAATGACATTACCTCACCCTCAACTTTTCACAGATCCATCAGGTAGTGGCCAAGACCACAATCCTGCTCCTGGTAAGCATTACACTGTTTTGTTAAGGAACATTTATATTCTATTCAAATTAAGGGACAGAATAATGCCCTGTTTCAACATAATGTCATGTGTAAACAAGGTGGAATGTTTTTATTTTCCATTTTGGAACAGGTACATAAGGATCTTAAAGGGTTAATCAAAGGAGTGCACTTGAACAAACAGAAACACTTTGGCAGTGACAGTTAAGAAAATATAAGCCTCTTGTTTTAAATGAGGCATTTAATCTAAAATGCCTTTTAAAACCCAGAAGGTTGAAAAGATATTAAATTAGGCAGTGAAACATTTATTTCCATATATTTGTTAAGATAGGTGTACTAGGTTTTTATGTGTCGATTTATCAAGTATACTGTCATATTGCTTAATTAAAAAGTAAATTGTACTGGTCATATTGTACTTGATTTACTTGAAGTGATTGTTATAAGGGTCTTCAGTTGAATGTATATTTTGTTCTGAGAAAGTCTATTTTGGATGAAAGTAAAGTGAAAACATATGACCGCTTATCCAGTTGTGGTTCTTTGTTATTATGAGAATTGGTGGATAGTGCAGGTGTCCATGTGCCACTTTTTTCTTTCTTATTAGAGGTGACCAGGAGAGAGTTGGTCTCTGTCGCCTACTCAATCTGATGTTGGTGTCTCTTCAGCTTCTGATGATAATGGTGGCCACAGTGAGGCTCATTTGGGGGTGCTGGGCACTGAATCTGTCCCAGAGGTAGATATCCATCTTCTTCCTCCATTGTTACCACACAAGTCAGTATGCCCACACATACCATGTCCCGAGACACCACAGATATTGGACAGTCAGACGGTGGGAACATTGAACAGGAAAGCGTGGCAACTATGGTTCCAGGGAGTGTAGACACTAGCCATAGCCAGAGAGCTGCCAAGGTCCCTCACAGGCAGATCGACAGAGGTGCTTATAGGAGGCTTGCTGTCCATCCACCACATGTTGCAGGTGTCACATGATGGGTCACTTGGTGCATGTTTCAGCCATAATGTAGGCACAGGCATGTTCTGATCAGAATGCCAGATGTATGCTTATAGTTATAGATGCAGCACAGTCTGACATCTGTGACTGCCTCCACCGCATTTGGGACACCCTGGATTGGTTCACTGATGCAGTGGACATAATGTGGGCTGAGACAATGTCTGTCTTGGACAGCACATTGTCTGTGTTAGAACATGTGGTTGGCATTGAGTGTCAGACTTGTTGATGTAAGTCAGCAACCCCATCTTCTGAGACTCCACATGGACATGCACAATCACGCTCCCGCAGTGGCAGTACATCCAGTGCTAATGAGGAGGCATGCTGTCCACACCATAACATTGCAGATCATGGACACATGGTTTTCGGCATTCCTGTGGGGGACACAGTCCCAGCAGACAGCAGTAACCATCAGGTACTAACACCACTCTGATCCTTGGGCATGGAGGTGTCAGTGCAACACCTGGCAGAGCCAGTTCTTGTGTTCGGGGCTGGAAAAGGTGAACTGTGAACTCTACAATGTATGGTCCAAAGCTCTCCAGCATGCACACATGTAGGGCTAGCACTAAGTTGGACTGTGTACTCACACAAACTCACAGACCATTGTCAGATGCAGCTCACCTACAGACACACATGGCACCTTTCCATGGACCATTTTGCTTTTTTCTGTTCTTGACTCATACACATGCCATCAACCATTTGGGTCAGCCTAGGCCTCCTGCACCCCTGCACAACACCCTGTGCAAGTGATGATACCTGTGCCACATCCTTGTCAGCCTTGCCATCAATGCAAGGAAATGAACTTAAGTGTCTGATGCACAGGGAACTATATTAGCTAACATGTATGTGTGTAATACAGTGCTGTTTTGCTATGCCACTTGCAGTGGTTAATGACAGATACTGTATGACTGCATTTCTCACATGTACGCCACATACTTTGGTGTACCTTATCTTGCATGATGTTGTAATGGCTGCATTCTTACATGATTACAGATGGGTCATGGACCTATTTATATTTCTGTTTCAGGCATCTTTTGGGATAATATGTGGATACACAGCGGCAATGAAGCATCACAGGATGACATGTCAGCACAGCAGAAATGCATCTTCAGCAAAGTACAGCAATATAAGTGCATGGCCCCATATGTTTATATGTGTATAACAGGCTAGCATTGACAATGGTGGCCTTCAGCGTATTCATGCATCCCTAATCTGTGAGCATGTCTGCTGCCCTTGATATGTGTCAACAGGGTTTTGGGAATGCACACATCAATAAGCTGTGGAAATGGTGATGACTCATCTACAAATAGCCTGTGTCCTGTATAGACAGTTTCCCGACACCAGCTATGATTGTTACGATCTGCATTCCAGTATGTAACCTGTACATGATGTGTGCCATAGCAGATGTGTAGTTCACATGCATGGGGGGGGGGCTGTTTCATTTAGGGTGTACTGTCTGTTTTACATACCAGTCACTCCAGCATGTACTATGTATACCACATTGATGTTGTAGGCATGTAGAACAGGTGAGATGTGTTAGTCTTGTCATGGATATGCGGGAGGTACACAGTGGGAACCTACACCTCACTGCATGGACCCAGACACATCCCCTCCATAGCATGTAGGGGACAGACTTCACATGTACGGTCATGACACAGACTCCATAGGACATGATATCTATGCTCTGTATTGGTGTACCATGGAACCTGTGTGGCTGCTACAGTTGTACGATATGCCTGTGTAGTGATATAGAAAGGGTGCCATTGCACACAATGATAGCCAAATAACTGCCACATTCAGTATAGCAGTGACAGTCTGGGATTTACATCCCACACTTGTCAGTGTAGGGTGTAGAAAAGTGAATGCATCCCTTCATATTATTGAATAGTGAGACTCAAAGGCTACATTACTGGTTGGTACGATGTAGGGATGCATTCACTGTTGTACAACCTACACTGACAGGTCTGGGATGGTGCACAGCAGTGAATGCATCCCCACATCTTACTGAACAGTGAGATTCAAAGGCTACATTACTCTCTGTGTCCATAACTCCACATGTAATGACTCAGGTGTGTGTGGTGTGTGGACACTACAATATTTTGCAGGGGTGGATGATGTTCCTCAGGATAGTATTGTGCAGTCATTGGCAGCTAGTCTTTGTCAGTGGCTCAAAGTACAACTGACTCTATCTTAGGCCATGCTGGTTCTGTGCGGGAGTCTGCATATTGCGAGCTGTCACAATCACCTGCTAATGTACTCAGTCAGAAGTCATTGTCCCTGGCTGTGGCTGCAGAGAGGGAATAGGTAGATGGGGTATGCCAATAATGGAGGATGGTGAACCCCACTGGTAACTGACATCATTGCAGTGCAAGTTTCTCACGACTATCTTCCCAGACTATGGCTTTCAGACACATGCTTATGCACCACCTGGCATGACACTTAGTACATAACATACACAGTTTCCAAGAAGGCCTGCTAGCATAATATTGTCATACACCTTGTCAAGGTATGGTTTGCGGAGTGAGATATATGTTCAACATCCATCGCATAGTCTAACACTCTATGGGCTCCACCAGTTGCAGTTGGTAGGCATGATTTGGCCTTGAACAAACATAACAGTGTTTGATCCAGTGTCACTAGGTATACAACAGTGCCAGTGCTTGTATCCATGCTAACTGCTATCATGGCATTTCAGGTGACATGACTGAGAGATCTGGGGACACAGCTTGGCACTACCTGCTAGTTGTCTTCCGTGCAAGTCAGTGTTGCAGTTACTTCCAGCATGTTGTAGGAAGACAGCCATGAAAGGTGTCTGTACAGAGTACAGAGTACAGACAAACATGTCAAAGATGTGTAATATGTACACAGTGTGTTGCTTAGTCATGCTGTGGCTCACTTGCCCAATTGATGGTCCAGGTCTTTACCTACAATGCCCTGCAGCACTGCCATGACATCCCCACATGAGGAAATAACATAGTGCATCATGTGTTTACCAATATGGGTGACCAGTACAGCCCCCCACAATGTGAGGTCCTCCTGGTGGAATCTGGCCCCAGATCAGTCTCCTTAGAACTACCAGCACATACCCCCCCTTGTAGACAATGCAGACATATATGTCAAGACAGCAATTTATCACCTCCTGTGGGATGGTTGAGATAGCGTGACTGCACCCCTCTTCAGATGGGACAGGCGAGTATGCAGATCTCTACACCGATGCATTTTGTCAGCAGCATTACAATGGCATGAACTGGCTGTATGTGACAGGAGGGACACAGTCTCATCATGGCTCAGCAAACCTGACTGGTGGTGAACTGTCATTAGCAGGCTGCACAGTAACAGGTGGATAGTACAGTGTGACAATTGGGATGAGAGTGCTTCCCTTACATGGAGGCACTACCTCCTCAGGTAAAAGAAGCACATACTGTTGTTGTAGTGTTGATTATACACGGTAAGTGACAAAGGTAGCCACACACGCAAAGCTGGACCACAATGCACAGTACACTTACATGTGAGACCTCAAACTACAAGCCCAGATTGTCTGTGACCTCATACGTCATGATGCTACATATGATGGGTCTGTACTCATTCCTGACCTGTACACCCACACAGTCTGCATCAACTACACTCCCTTGTCCCCACCACATGTGACATATGATATTCTTATAACCTGTCCTATAACTTCCATATTTATAGAACAGTTTGTAACTGGCCTCTCAGTGGAGGATACACAGTGTCTATTGCACATGCTAACATTCCAGGCTGCATCTCACATGTGATCTGACAAGGATTACTAACACCATTGGAACATCCTTGCAGTTATACCGACACTACTGGCTGCACACCAGCTGAGTGGACAACAGCAACTGCTATACCCTTGCAAAGAGGTGGTGCATTCACTGACTGACATAACTGTAAACCTCTTTCTCTGAATATCTATATTTGAATGGTGTAGGGGCAATCATCATGGAGTTGATCAGTAGACATATATGTGTTCTACACACAGTTGACTGCACATACTTTGGATGTGTGATGGGGATCATGACTGTTACATGTTGTGGACATTTCTGAGGCAGTGACCATGGATCTGGCTGATGGTACATCAGGACATACAACTCCCCTAGACTCAGCCAAGCTATCTGACTATATCCTCTACTCAGGCAATGTTTGCAAAGCACCCACTTAGGCATCCATGATGCTATCATTTTAGGGGTCACTAACTGACCCATTGCTGGCACACATATGCAACACAGAGACATCCATCTACAATAACAAATCTGTCAGCAGCAGTGCTCAACAAGGTGCAGTCCTGGGTCCTCTACTACTTGGAATCTATTTAACCACAATGCAAGTGACTACTGACTGACTGTAGCTAATAATGTTGGCTGATGCCTGCAAATTGTGAGCACTCATAGAGTCTCTGTGGTATGTCACGACCCTGCAAAAAGGGTATTGCAAACAAATTCCTGTTGATATTGCAATGGCCATAAACTGCATGCAAATATTTATGTGGTATCAGTTCCATCAGTTAGACCTATGTACCTGGTAAGCAGCACATCAGTCATGACATGTGATGTATATAGTCAGGGGTGAATGAACTGAACACACAGACCTGGCCACACAGGTTTACATGTAATGTGCCTCAGATAACCCTGTCTCTACAGTGGTATGGCAGGAATCATTGACATAGCTGATGTCACAGTCACCTGTATGTGACATATTCCTTACTTGAAGTACTCTTCCCTCAGCTTGCCAATATCTGAGTGGAATGGCCATTTGGTGATGTACTGCACTAAGCAGTACTGGCAATTGCACACAACTGCATGGTCCCTCACAAGGTCACTTCATGTCTCCAGTATGTGTTCAATGAGGATAGTTTGCAATGAGTGTAATTGTCACCTGTGGCATATAGACTATGCATTAGTGATCTGTGCTTTATAGAAAATGGCAATGTGTGACCCTGCTTTATTGCATATTCTGCCTATCTCTGGGAGGTATAGTAGATGAATAACTCACTGTAAGGACATTAACCTCATATGTTACCTTGGTACCACATGCTTGTGGTAGAGATTTCTCTAGCAGACTTAAACAGACCCTTGAAACAGAACCCTCCATAATAGCACAGATAACACCTCAGTGCACCTCACAATTTGCCATCTGTATGAATGGCTGGGCGACTGTTATCTCAACACAGGGTGTCTGCCTGATTCCGTTATGGACTGGGAGAATATGTGTTGATACTGTAACTATGGGTATAAAGATGTCTATGATTATGAGGACTGTATGGCAATTGTCTTGGTGATGTTCAAATGTCCTATGGTTCCATAACATGATGTAAAACACAACCATTGCTACTTTGAAGCTAGCACCACTTCCAATCACTGTGCACAGGTCACAACAAGGCACACATGCATTGCAAGTTGGATGTATGTAGATGAGAACACTTACCTATGTAATGGTACATGGTACAGATCACAGTACATAATGCACACTGCACACCTCAACTCTGATAGTACTACCAGTTCAGGATAGCTCTGCAGACCCAGTGTTGGTGTCCATAGTGTACATGGAAAAATTCTGTGTACAGGAATATAGACAGACAAAAGAGGCTGGAAAAATGTACATAGATGGACAGAAATGGTATAACACATACAGATATGAGTGAAACTATTGTCTGTGTGTCTGACAAATTAAAGGAAATAAGTTAAATTAAATTTATTTTTTTAATAATCTGGGCATGTTTGCATGGCATGACAAACATGCTTTATAAAAAAATGAAAAAAAAAAGTGGAAAAAACAAAATTAAAATGATGTGACAGAAATGTATTACAGGACTCTGCATGGAGTAAATGCAATGGTGCATTGGTGCTGTTGCTAAAATGGTAGGGCTTTCAAGTGTGTAGTTTCCAGGCTGTCAGCATGGATCTCTATGCAAATGAGATAGAGTTACTGAATATAACAAAGGGGTGATTGTGTCTGCATATCTTTTTCGTGTAGGCAGAGAACCATACTGTTTTTTTACAGAAGAGGTAGCTGCCATCATGGGATGGTGTGTCCAATGATGTCTAAGCTTATTTGAAATTGTTTGCATGGTACACTGCAGTGCTGAGCATATTCCTGTAGGGGCACGTGTGCTCTCACGTCTAGGTTTTATTTAGCTAAGGGAGTGTGTTTTTGTGTGTTTGCATGGTGCACTGCTATGCAGAGTGTGGGAGTCTGTCAGGGTGTGTACACTGACTGCTAAGCTTTTTTTACCTGCGAGATGCTCATTTGCATGCCACACCACAGTGCTGATTGTATCTAAAACCCAGTGACATATTAATTACTTTTGACCTCCGCTTAACTTAAACTAAGGCCATTAAATGGAATGCATTATAGGTAGCCAACCAAACAGTCATCCCCTAGAGCAGAGCACAATAAAGTATGTATGCACCCTACAATCTGATTTTCCCAAGTAATCTGCACCATTGTAGTACAGATATACAAATTTTAACTGAGTGTATGCTGAGGGTTGCAGCAGGCCTGCTACATCTGTATGTGCTAAATGTCGAAGTCAATACTGCTGCTGACAATAGAACGAGACCAAAAAGGAGAAGAGTGTTCAGGTCCAGGGTAACCTTCCAGGGGCTTCATGAGCTGAAGATTGTAGAGTTTGATAGGCTGGACAGGGACATACTACAAGAACTCACTGAGCTCTACCATCTCAACTCAGACCTAGAGCCAACAGAGGTTAACCTATCTCAGTGGAAACAAAGGTATGTGTAGTCCTTAGGGCACCAGCTACAGGTAATTTCCAAAGATCTACTAGGGACATGATGGAGGTCTTGCAGGCATCTGCTTCCAGGGTGCTCCACAAGTACTGGATGCCATGCTACCACATGCCAGAGAGTGCATTTATTTTCCCCTCACCCCTGAGGTGAGGGCCAGCAATATGCAACACTTCTGTTGTGTAGTACACTACCCTAAGGTACTGGGTGCCATAGATTGCACTCATGTACACATCAAGTCACCACTCATTGAGGAGGGTAGAATCTATGTCAACCGCAAGGGGTACTACTCCATTGACTGCCAGGTTGTGTGCAATGTCCAGGGCATTATTATGAATGTGTGTGCTGGCAACCCTGTCAGTTATCATGACTTCCATATCTGGCATGCATCATAGCTGTAACAGACATTTGCTAGTGGGAATATTCCACATGGCCATTTACTGGGGGATGCTTTCTATGCACTGGAACCATGGATGATGACACCCATCAGAAATACATGCACACCCACTCAAGAACGCTATAATGATGCACTCACACAAACTAGTAACATCATATAGCATGTGTTTGGGCTTCTGAAATCACAGTTTTGGTGCCTTGCTATATCTGATGGAGCCCTGCAGTATTCTCCCAGCCACATGTGCCTATATGCTCACAGTGTGTACCACACTATACAATATGATCCTGTGGAAACAGCTGCAGCAGGATCAGCAAAGGTAAGGGATACACAACCCCCGCCCATGAGTGCCTATGTCGCCACAGCCATAGTCACAGGTGGACTTGTAGGAGGAACCCCCTGATGATTTCCCTGTAGGCAGATATAGGCATGCCCAGTATGCCCTGGCTTTTGTTAAGAGACAATGCATAGTACATTCACTGACATCCAAGGGCCCTAGGGACTGACACCTTACTCCGACTCATATACATATAGTAAAATAGTTGATGCCAGACAACCCACACTTGCATCACATAGAGTCAGTCCTGAACTACAGTCCTGTCAATTGCTGCATTCGCAAGGTAAGTCTCTAACCTACCCACTACTTATAAGGATTACTATAATATGGTATCGTATGTATGGATCTACTGCCTTTATGCAAGGAAGTATAGTGGACTATATGGACAGAAGTAACATCCACATGGGACTACAGGTGCCAAGTCCAATAGCATGTGTTCCCTAATAATCACTAGGCCTCATGGTTGGAATATCCACTTCATCAGGAAAGGGAGGTTTTAAATAGTGGGGTCACATGATATTTGGACTACTGCCTATCCCAGGAGATCAAGTACTGTTGTCCCCTCACATCCATCACAGCAATGTTCCCATATAACTGGTTTAACAGTAAGTCAGTAATGGTATATCAGCATTCCAGGTTATCTCAGGGCAGTAACATAGAGCTTGATCATACTCTATCTGGCAGCCTGTGTGGCCCAGTGGACTAGGGAAGATAGCATCGGTGATGGTGTTGATGCTTCTAATCTGGAAGTAGGCACATCTGTTGCATGTGAGGTATTATTATGTTGGTGTTTTCACAGACTGTTAGTCTGTGTGTAGTGTAACATTATGAACCTCAGTCACATATTAAGTACAGCAGACAGCTGGGGAATGCTGTGGGCATTAAGAGTGATGTGCAGTACAGCAGAAACAAGGACAGATGTAATGTCTGTAACATACCTCTTAACTTCTTAGTGTGAGAAGTCTGCTCAAAGCCCAACAAAATGGGGAGACAAAGGCCCACAGATAGGCGCATATGTTAAATACCACTCTTATAAACATAAACAGTTGTTAAAATAACAGAGTGTGTTTCAATAATTTTCTGAAGAATTTGAAGTAAGACACTCAAATGTATGTCATTATTTAGTGGCGTCATTGCTAAGTGCATCCAAGTGATTTGCCAGAAAACCAGAAATAATATGAGGGACAGACCATGAGCAAAAACACTGGATATTCTGTGAAACTTTGGACAGTTGAGAGGTATAGTCTGCAACACACAAAATGTTGACTGGAGTACAGGTAAGAGTGGCATAGAGTCACTGTATAAGTACTGACACTTACACTTCACACTAGGCATGCTCAAACACTTAGGTAAAATGAGCACAGTTCTGTTGCCCCATCAGCAGACTGACCTGTTATGTGTAGATATGTCTGCACATTTAGACATATGCGCATAGATCCCTCACTATCCCTGTCTCTCTCATATACATAGTATATCTATTGCTATGTAGTTTCAAATATATATATACCAATATATCTATATCTATCTATCTAGCTATATATATATATATATATCCCATTGATACATACACTCTTCCCATATATCTACATAATACATATACATATAATAGACACACACAGCTACATTTATATATACATCCCTCTTAATTACAGACACATGTGTGTGAATGGCTCTATTGCCTACATCTACTAATAATGGTGAATAAATCTGCACCATCAGTCATCCATACTGTTGCTCAAAGGATCCAGACTAGGGGCCCAATAGTACATAGTCCAATTACCTATAGACACCTATGCCTGCTGGATGTCACCATGTAGAGAAACGCAGGTGAGCAGGTGGTGTAATGTATAATGTTGTCAACAGAAGAATGGACAGGACACATTGTTCTTGCCCACAGGTTTGCCAATCTAACCGCAAGCAGTCACATATGCCATACTGGTAAATGTACACACATAACTAAGATAATAAAAGTTATCTCACTGCTAGGATACTACATGCAGATAACAGTACAAAGCAATATCACTCTGCAGACTACAGACTACAGATGCTGTTCAACACAAGCCTAGTTTGTGTAATACACAAGTACTGTGCCTACAATCACAAATACAACAGACTCAACCTGTGGCACATGCAATATGTACTGTGATTTTATAGCAAATACATCTAGATAGGTAGGGGTTCTAATCTCACTGCAGGCTACTTGGTATGAGTGTGTGTGTATATCCCAGCAAAACAACTGCCATGTCTTCATGAGCTATCCACCTGTAATGGTTATGCAATTTTTGGCCCTGTAACTTGCTGCTGGCTTCCACACAGACCTCTTCTACAAGACCTGATGATGTCATCTACCTTAAGACTACCTGCTGACATTATAGCCTCAGGACTTAAGCAGTGGTGTGCATGATTAATAGTGTGATCTGTAGTGTGTAATAGTAGATAAGTAGGAGTTCTAATCTCACTGCAGGCTGCTTGGTGCCTGGGGGTGTATGTGTATATCCCTGCAAAACAACTGTCATGCCTTCATGAGCTTTCCACTTGCAATGTATATGCACTTTTTGGCCCTGTAACTTGCTGCTGGCTTCCATGCTGCCCTCTTCTACAAGGTTTGATGATGTCATCCGCCTTAAGACTATCAGCTGACAGTGCAGTATCAGGACTTCAGCCATGCTGTGTGTGATTAATACTGTGATCCACAGTATGCAAAACTAGATAGCTAGAGGTTCTAATCTCACTGCAGACTACTTGGTGCACATGTGTGTCCCAATGACATAAGTATGATCATCTTAATAACATAAAATAGGTATGGTTTTGCAGTATTTTACTTGTAGCACATGATGTGACCCTCCAAAGGACTGACCACAACAAGACCTACTGATGTCATCAAGCTTAGCATGTCCTGAACTGATAGTACTAGCAGACACAAGGTGTGTAGCGTGCATCATGTACTGTGATCTGTAGCATGTACCATTACATAGGTAAGTGTTCTCATCTACATACAGCCAACTTGGACTATGTGTGTGGCTTGGCATGTCCTGTACACAGTGATTGGAAGTGGTGCTAGTCTCAATGTAGCCATGGTTGTGTGTGAGCCTGTAAGAGCATTTTACATCATGCTATGGAACCACAGGATGTTTGAACATCACCAGCATAATGGTCATACAACCCCCATAATCATAGACATCTTTATACCCATAGCTACAGGATCAGCGCATATTGCCCCAGTCCATGAGGAACACATGCAGACACTTTGTGTTATGACAACAGTCACCCAGCCATTCATACAGATGGCATGTGGTGAGGTGCACTGAGATGCTTGTTGTGCCATTAGGCAGGGTTCTGTTTCAAGGGTGTGCTTACATCTGCTAGACAAATCTCTCCCCCAGACATGTAGTACCAAAGTCACATATGAGGTTAATGTCCTTACAGTGGGTTATCCATCTACTATGCCTCCTACAGATAGATAGCATATGCAGTAAAGCAGGGTCACACATTGCCCTGAATGCAAGGCACAGATCACCGCTGCATAGTCTATATGCCACAGGTGACAATGACACTCATTGCAGACTATCCACATTAAACACATACGGAAGATGTGAAGTGACCTTGTGAGGGATCATGCTGTTGTGTACAATTGCCAGTACTGCTTGGAAAGATTCATGACCAAATGGCCATTGCACTCAGATATTGGCATGCTGAGGGATGAGTACTTGGAGGTTAGGAGCATGTCATGTACAGGTGACTGTGGCCTCAGCTATGCCATATGATTCCTGCCATATCACTGTAGAGACAGGATTATCTGAGGCACATTACATGTAAACCTGGGTGGCCAGGTCTTTGTGCCCAGTTCATTCACCCCTGACTATGTAGATCACATGTTGCGAATGATGTGTTACTTACCAGGTAATTACGTCTATCTGATGGAAATGATACTACATTTATATTTGCAAGGAGTTAATTGCCATTACAATGTCAACAGGCATGTGTTTGCAATACCCTCTTGCAGGATAGTAACATACCAAAGAGACTCGATGATTGCTCACAATTTAGAGGCATCAGCCAACATTGTTAGCCACAGTCAGTCAGTAATCACGTGTATTGTCCTGAATGGATTCCAAGCAGTAGAGGACCCAGGACTATGCTCTATTGAGCACTGCTGATGACAGATCAGCCACTGGAGGTTGAAGCCCCTATGTTGTGTATGTGTGCCATCAGTGGGCCACTTAGTGACCCCTACAATAATAGTGTCATGGATGCCTAATTGGGAGTTCATGGCAGTGTAATATTGCTGACATAATACATGGGTGTAGAGCTCTACATACTTGGCTGTCCCACCTGAAGGGGGGGGTGCTGTCACGCTGTGTCAACCATCCCATAGGAGATGATAAATGGCTGTCTTGGCATATATGTCTGTATTGTCTGCAAGGGGTGGGTACATGCTGGTAGTTCTAAGGAGACTGCTCTGTGGTCAGATCCCACCAGGGAGGACCTCACATTGGGGGGGCTGTGCTGGTCACCCATATTGTTAAACACATAATGCACTACCTTGTTTCCCATTGTGCAGATGTCACGGCTGTGCAGCAGAGCATTGTAGGTAAGGACTTGGACCATCCTTTGGGCATGTGAAACAGGACTAAGCAACACAGTGTGTACATATTACACATCCCTAACACGCTTGTCTCTGCTCTGTACAGACCCCTTGCATGACTATCTTCCTGCAACATGCTGGAAGTAACTGCAACACTTATTTACATGGGGACAACTAGAAGGTAGTGCCATGCAGTGTCCATGGATCTCTTATTCATGTCAACTAGCAGTAGGCATGGATATGAGCACTGACACTGTTGTACACCTAGTAACATTGGACCAAACACTGTTCTGTTTGCTCAAGGCCAGATCATGCCTACCGGCTGTAACCAGCAGAACCCATTGAGTGTTACACTATGCAATGGATGTTGCACATATGTCTCAGTCCACCAATCATGCCCTGACAAGGTGTATGTCAATCTTCGGTCAGCAGGCATTTCTGGAAACTGTGTACATCATGTACAGAGTGTTATGTCAGCTGGTGAATAGGCAAGTGTCTGACAGTGATACTCTGGGAAGATAGCAGTAGGAGACCTGCTCTGCAATGACACCAATCACCAGGGGGTTTCACCTTCCTCCATTATTGGCATACCCCATCTACTTATTCCATCTCTGCAGTCACAGCCAGTGCCAGTGACCTCTGGCTTAGTACATTAGCAGTTAATTGTAACAGCTAACAGTATGCAGACTCCCACAGAGAACCAACAGGTATCCAGCATTGCCTAAGACACAGTCAGTTGTACTTTGAGCCACTGACAAAGACTAACTACCAACAACTGCACAATACTATCCTGTGGGCAATCATCCACCTATGCAAAATATTGTAGTGTCCTCACACTGCAGACAGTTGAGACATTGCACATGGAGTTATGAAGACAGAATAATTTGGCCTTTGACTCTCACTGGTCTGTAAAATTTGAGGATGCATTCACTGCTGTACACCCTACACCAACAGGTGTGAGATGTACATCCCAGACTGTACCTGCTATACTGAATGTGGCAGCCATCACAGCTATAATTGAGTGAAATGGCACCCTTGCTATGTCACTACACAGGCATATTGTATAACTGCAGCAGCCACATGGGTTCCTTGGTACACCAATGCACAGTGTAGATAATATGTCCTGTGGAGTCTGTGTCATGAAATTTTTTAAAACACAATTAGGCATTTATGCTAAAATCAAAAATCACATGATATCAACCAGCCAACCAAACAAAACCATTAATTAAATTAATTAGCTATAGCATGAGCTAATCTGGAGACTTAAAGCTGCATACTCACTTTAAACAAAACTGTTTGTGTTTTAATACAGGTTTTATAGATACTGTTGTATTTATACTAGGCATTTTATCAGCTCACAATTTTATAATCCAACTGTACTCTTTCATTTCTAAGCTATTATTTTTATCTCCACCCCTTAAATTTTCATGCAACGTATCAATTCCTCTAAAACGAAAACAGTGTTTATTTCCCAAATCAAATATATGCTTAGCCAAAGCATTACTCAAAACGAATCTATAAATTTCTGACCTAGGTTCTATTATGCATTCATGTAGCTTCCTTGTAGATTTCCCCACATAAAATCTTGGGCTCAAATTACAAGTAGCTAAATATTAAATGTATTGCATGTAGTTGTTACTGAAAAATTATAAATTTTATGTCAAAGGATGGATAAATAAATTGTCTGTACAAACAGTGTTACATGCTGAACAATTCATAAAAGGAAAAGTTCCATTTTTATTAAACTGTATCTTTTTCCTATGCATATGTACATCCTTATATTATAATTTATTTCTTAAATTAGTACAGTTCTTATAACCAAATAAGGAGAGTGATGGTATAATAGTACTTAACTCGGGTAAGGCTCTTAATATGTCCCTGTTATTAGTTATTATCTTTTTCACTTCAAAAGTACATTTACTATGTGTTGTGGTATAATGTAAATAATTTACATGTCTATTTGTATTAAAATCAGTGGAGGAATTAGAAATAGCTGCAGAGAAATAAGGCTTATCTTTATTATGCCTTAGATCTAATATATTATTTTCCTCTTTTGGTAGCGTACTTTGTTCATATCCTCGCTGTTGGAATTCTGTAGCCATGTTATACATTTGTTCAACAAAAACATTGTCATTAGTATTTAGGCGACTAGCCCTAAAATATTGACTTCTAATAATACCTGAAACAGTATACCTAGGATGCATACTTTTCATGTGTAAATATTTGTTTTTATGTACAGACTTCTCATATATATATATATAAGTATCCAATTGCCCATTGCTCCATTTTAAATGTACATCTAAAAAACCTATTTCTAACATAGAACTTTTCATTTCAAACTTAAAAAAATCAGTTGTCGAATTTAAATAAGCCTAGAATTCTAGTAAACATTCATATGATCCTGCCCAAATAAAAAAACATGTCGTCCACAAAATATTTGTAAAACTTAACTTTAGTAGAAAAGATAGGGGGGGGGCATTATAAATATGAATATCTTCCCATTCACTGAGTGTTAAATTAGCATAAGTATTAGTGATGAAGGTACCCATTGCTACTCCCCTTTGTTGATGACAAATTTCATCATTAAAGATGAAAACATTGTTGCTAAGTACAATGTCTAATAATTCACATAAGGTTTCTATTTCTTGCCCTCCATATTTATTTAGTTTGCATAAGACATTTCTAATAGCATCAATACTGTAATTATTAAGAATTACGTGAAGAGGGATTTAATATCTAAAGTAACAAATGTGAGTGCGGATGAATCTTCTTTCTGATACAATTCAAATAATTTATTCAAAAAATCACCAGTATCTTTGATGTAACTCTTCACATATATCAATAGTTCACCAAGTATATGTTGTAAATAAAGCTAAATCGGCTCTGGTAGCCAACCCCTCCCTGAGACTATTTATATATATATATATATATATATATATATATATATATATATATATATATATATATATATATATATCTAAGACATCTGTACATAAAAACAAATATTTACATTAGAAAAGTATACATCTTAGGCATACTTTTCCAGGTATTGTTAGAAGTCAATATTTTAGGGCTAGTCGCCTAAATACTAATGACAATGTTTTTGTTGAACAAATGTATAACATGGCTACAGAATTCCAACAGCGAGGATATGAACAAAGTACGCTAGCAAAAGAGGAAAATAATATATTAGATCTAAGGCATAATAAAGCTAAGCCTTATTTCTCTGCAGCTATTTCTAATTCCTCCACTGATTTTAATACGAATAGACATGTAAATTATTTACATTATACCATGACACATAGTAGATGTACTTTTGAAGTGAAAAAAATAATAACTAATAACTGGGATATATTAAGAGCCTTACCTGAGTTAAGTACTATTATACCATCACGCCCCTTATTTGCTTATAAAAACTGTACTAATTTAAGAAATAAATTATGCTATAAGGATGTACATACACATAGGAAAAAGATACAGTTTAATAAAAAAGGAACCTTTCCTTGTATGAATTGTTCTGTATGTTACATTATTTGTACAGACAATTCATTTATCCATCTTTTGACACATAAAATTTAGAATTTTTCAGTAACAGCTGCATGCAATACATTTAATATAATATATTTAGCTACTTGTAATTTGTGCCCTAGGTATTATGTGGGGAAATCTACAAGGAAGCTGTGTGAATGCATAATAGAACATAAGTCGGAAATTCATAGATGTGTTTTGCGTAATGCTTTGGCTAAGCGTATATTTGATTTGGGAAATATGCACTATTTTAGTTTAAGAGTAATTGATATGTTGCATGAAAATTTAAGGGGTGGAGATAAGAATAATAGCTTAGAAATGAAAGAGTACAGTTGGATTATAAAATTACGAGCTGATAAAATGCCTGGTATAAATACAAAAGTATCCATAAAACCTGTATTAAAACACAAACAGCTTTGTTTAAAGTGAGTATGCAGCTTTAAGTCTTCAGGTTAGCTCATGAAACAGCTAATTAATTTAATTAATGTTTTATGTTTGGTCAGCTGATTGATATCATGTGATTTTTGATTTTAGCATAAATGCCTTATTGTGTTTTAAAAAATGTTCATCACACTGAAGAAGGATATCATCAAAAAGCTTTGTTTCTTCACTGTTTTTTTACTGTTTTACTGTTTTAATAAAATGTCAATGTTGGAATTGAATTGACCTTTGATAACGGTGAGCTCTGATTCTTTTGGTTAGAGTCTGTGTCATGACCGTACATTTGTAGTCTGTCCCCTATGTGCTTTGGAGGGGATGTGTCTGGCTCCATACATGGAGGTGTCGGATCCCACTATGTACCTCCCGTGTATCCATGACAGGACTAACACATGTCTCACCTATTCTACATGCCCACAACATCCCTCAGGTATACATAGTACATGCTGGAGAGACAGTTATGTCACACAGACAGTACACCCTATATGAAACAGGCCCCTCATGCATGTGAAATACATATCTGCTCAGTTCTGCTGTGAAATACATCATGTGCAGGTTACACACTGGGATGCAGAGCACAGCAATCATAACTGTTGTTGGGAAACTGTCTGTATGGGACACAGGTTATTTGTAGATGGGTCATCACCTTTGCCACAGCTTGTAGATGTGTGAGTTCTCAAACCCTGGTGACACGTATCAAGGGTAGCAGACCTGTTCTCAGATGAGGGATGCATGAGTACGCTGTATGCCGCCATTGTCTTTGTTAGCCTGTTATACACATATGAACATATGGAGCCATGCACTTATAGTGCTGTACTTTGCTGAAGACATATTTCTGCTGTGCTGACATGCCATCCTATGCTGCTTCATTGCTGCTGTATATCCACAGATTATACCAACAGACCCCTGAAACAGAAACATAAACAGGTTCATGACACACATATCATCATGTAAGTATACAGCCATTACATCATACAAGATAAACTACACAAACGTATGTGGTGTACTTGTGACAAATGCCAGCATACAGTATCTGTTGTTAACTACTGCAACTGGCATGGCAAAACAACACTGCATTACATAAGTACATGTTAACTAATATAGTAACCCTGTGCATCAGACACATAGCTTCTTTTACCTGGTGAGGATGACAAAAATATGGCACAGGTATCATCACTTGTACACGGTGTTGTGCAGGGGGTGCAGTAGGCCTAGGCTGACCCAAAACACTGACAGCATGTGTGCGAGTCAGAAAGGGAAGTAGGTAAGATGGGCCATGGAAAGGTGCAGTGTGTGTCTGTAGATGACCTGCATTTGACAATGCTGTGTGAGTGTGTGTGTGTGTGTGTGTGTGTGTGTGTGTGTGTGTGTGTGTGTGTGTGTGTGTGTGTGTGTGTGTGTGTGTGTGTGTGTGTGTGTGTGTGTGTGTGTGTGTGTGTGTGTGTGTGTGTGTGTGTGTGTGTGTGTGTGTGTGTGTGTGTGTGTGTGTACACAGTCAAGCTCAATGCTAGCCCTACATGTGTGTACATTGGACAGCTTTGGGCCGTACATGGTAAAGATGACAGTCCCCATCTCCAGCCCTTATGATGGGAACTGGCTCTTCCAGGAGTTGCACAGGCACTACCATGCCCAAGGGCAGAAGCAGTGCTAGTATCTAATAGTTACTGCTGTCTACTGGCACTGTGCCCCCCAGGGAATGCCCAGGACCACAGGCCCATGGCCTGCCCCATCATGATGCGGGCAGCACACTTCCATCTGTATCACTGGGTGTAATGCCACTATGAGAGCATGATTGTGCATGGCCACATGGAGTCTCAGCAGATGTGGTTGCTGACCTACATCCATGAGTCCGATGCTCATCTCCAACCACATGTGGTTCCAGCACAGAAAATGTGAGTTCCAGGACAGACACTATCTCAGCCTGCCTTCTGTCCACTGCATCAGTCAGCCAATCCAGGGTGTCCTCAATGCAGTGGAAGCAGTTATGGATGTCAGACTGTGCTACATCCATGACGCTAAGCATGTGTCTGGTGTTCAATTTAGAAGGTGCCATCTGCCTCCATGATGGCCAAACATGCATCAAATGACCCATGATGTGTTACCTGCAAAAGGTGGTGGATGGACAGCAGACCTCCTAAAAGCACCCCTGTCAATCCACCTCTGTGGGACCAACCCAGTTCTCTGGCTATGGCCAGTGTCTACACTCACTGTAGCCATAGTTGCCACACTTTCATGTTCAATGTCCCTACCCTCTGGCTGGCCAGTATCTGTGGCCTCCTGTGACAGGGTATGTGTGGGCATACTCACTCTGTGAGGTGACACTGGAGGCAGAAGAGGGATGTCTACCTATGGGATAGATTCAGCCCCCAACACCCCCAACTGTGCCTCACTGTGACCACCATCATCATCAGAAGCTGAAGAGACACCGACATCTGGTTGAGTAGGCGACAGAGACAAACCACCCCCCAGTCACTTGTAATATGAAAGAAAAAAAGTGGTGTATGTATACCCGCACTATTGTGTACAAAAAAAACACTAGTCATAATAACAAAGACCCAGAACTAGATTAGTGGTCAAATGTTTCCTCTCAGCTTTCATCCAAAATAGACTTCCTCAGAAAAAAATACACATTCAACTCAAGATTTCTATAACAATCACTTCAAGTAAATCAAGTAAAACATGACCAGTACAATTTACCTTTTAATTAAGCAATATGACAGTATACTTGATAAATCGACACATATAACCCAGTATACATATCTTAACAAATATATTGAAATACATGTTTCACTGTCTAATTTAATGTCCTTTCAACTCTTTGGGTTTTAAAAGGCATTTTAGAGTAAATGCCTCATTTAAACCATGAGGCTTATATCTTCTTAACTGTCACTTCCAAAGTGTTTCTATTTGCTCAAGTACACTCCTGTGATTACCCCCTTTCAGATCCTTATGTACCTGTTCCATGAATGGAAAACAAAAGCATTCTATCCAGTTTACATGCAACATTATGTTGAAATAGGGCATACATCTGGCCCTTAACTTTAATAGAATATAAATGTTCCTTAGCAAAACAGTGCAATGCTTACCAGGAGCAGTACTGTGGCCTTGGCCACTACCTAAGAGACCTGTGAAAAACTGAGGGTGAGGTAATGTTGGTACCAATGCATGTTGCAGCACAAAAAGGTAATAAATCCATATATCTCACATTTATAGAACCTACTGTGTTACTTGTTGTATTGGTCACATTCTGAGTATGAGAGTACATCTGAGGTAAAACCTCCCCCCCCAAAGACCTAAGACCTGACACCTATGTAAAAGTATGAATAGTCTGGCACACTGACAGGTACAGTATTACAATGCTGAACACAGTAAGCCTACCCTCATGCTCCTCTGCTGTGGAAAATGTAGCACCCACCTCCACAGTGTATGGTGTGATGGATGCCTGGGAGCTGTTGAGTGTGCCTAGATTCACCAGGAATTCCTTAGTGGCCCTGAGCGATTGTTCTACTGCTGGCCCTCCACTTGTGATGGCACAAACCCTGGCTACATCTGCTGTCTTTTGTCATGCTGCATTGATAATGTCTGTTGGATGGTGTTGAACCTGATCATATGTCCTGCCCTGATGGCCAGTGCCATTCACATCATGGACAAGGTCTGCCCATGATGCAGCCCACTATTCCCTATTTTGCCTCCCCTGGACAGTAGAATGTGATGATGTTGCCATAGTTCTTCAAGTATAATTTCATTTTCCACATCATAGAATGGTGGCATCTATGATACATGATTTCTGAAAAAACAAAAAAGGGGACCACATTGCAGGATTACATGCATGGAAGTACACTATGTAGAGCTACAGCAAGGACAACATGGCTGGCACTATTAATTTATTGCTCACACAACATGTCATACTCCACAGAGTTCAAACATACTAAGTGTGAAGATACAACTAAGACAGTAGCAATAGTCAAGAATTTCTGAGTGTGCCATGAGAGATACTGCTGTATGATCATGCACCTAACACTTGATTCTACTGTAGTGTGTCCCCTATGGGCTACCCCCTGATAATGTGTCATAGGAACAGTGCCACACACTTAGCAGTGTGCTATTACAACCACTATTAAGAGACAGTCCAACAAGACTGGTGTGCCACAATGACAACAGACAATGCACCCTTGATGTATAGTACAGCCTGTGTATGTGTAAGACAGCAAGAGATCAATGACATATCATTATCACAGGTATATGACAGGCTTACTGCTGTATTTCATATACCCTGTATGTCTAGTCACTCATCTGCATCCTGTTGTACACAAGATCAGTTATATACCTGATGGAGTGCAGTACTCCTCTGTTGATATGTGGTGATAGTGGAGTTTTGAGAAAAGCATGCTCTGTGTGAGGAATGTCTCATACATACTGGTTCCAATAGCCATCTGCTTGCCTTTTAAACATGCGTCTCACCAACAGGTGATTGCCTCTAAACCAATCTGTGGGTCTAAAATGCTAATTGCAGCTAACACAGCTGATTTACACTATCATCAGCCAATGACATGCAACCACTGTACAATGTATAAGGCCTTCATGTAGGTTAGGGTCCCTATCTGATATGTTGTGCTGGACATTACTGGGGTGAGGAGACTACATTTGCAGAGGGTAGGTTGGTCGCAGGAATCTTACCATAGCAATGTATGTGCTACAGGCCAAAGCTGCTGCTGCTGGTAATAGACATAGGCAGAATGTGTGAACACTTTGGAGGACAACAACCTCAAAGAGTAACTGTGGGAGCTGTGTCAGCCTTCTTGTAGGGGCAGAGCCAGAGTGAGACTACCCTTTCCACTCCAAATAAGGCATGTGTTTAAGATAAGTAAGTTAGGCAATGGAATCACTAGCAAAGTAGTAGGCAACATGTTTAGTGTGTCATTGGGTAAGATAGGGTATACATTTGGGCAACTGCCATGCCATGTGTTATAGTCTGGTTGTAATTTGCAGCAGGTATGAAGGTAGGCCTTGTTACAAGCAGGGACTTTCAATGTGTATGTTAGCTGTGTATCTGTGACAATCTGTACAATGACTTTGGAAGGATTGTGTGGTATACCCTGATATTAGTGGCCCTCATTTGCAGTACCTATGTTGACATTCTGTATGAATGTATATTAATGCAAGATGTGACACTTTATGCACATATAAGTTTTGCTATAAGGATATGTGAAATGTGTTTCTCCCTGCAGGCTGTGACCTCCATTAGTGAAAAGCAGACATGCCACTTGAAATGCATTGAGTGGATAAAGAGTGCATGACTCAGTTATTAATTGCTGCCTTCACAATACTATAAATTTACTTTTACACACCACTGGATTTGAACTCAGGACTGTCTGTGGCAAGATGTACTGTTTGTAAGACAAGTAACAGACTGCAATACGGAGTCACTGCTGCAGCAGGTGTATTTGCAAGATATATGTGCACACATACAGTCTGTGACATACATTTTCTACATCCATCAGCATGCACGTGGCTTTACATGGATGTATATGTGCACCAGGGTCCCATTTGAATATATACTGTATTTTGCCATTAATGCCTTAGCAGGTGAATTTCTACACATTGCTGCTGAAGGGCACATTTACTTGCTATCGCAGGCCTCACTTACATCCATTATTCTGTGTTTTACTTTCTAGTGGTGTACTATCCCACCAAAGTCCAAGGTACAGTGCCATTTGTAATCTTTTTACTTTAATTACATTTTAATCAAGTTTGCATGGTGTGGTGCACAGCTCCGCTGTAACATGCTTAATGACTGTAACTGGCAATTACTCGGTTTTATTTAAACCACATGTTTTAAGTAAGAGTTGTGTGGTGTAGAAAATTAATGTAATGATCTTGGGTTCGAGATATGGGACAGGTGTTTATTTTTTAAGTGTGTATCCCAAGTTTATAAACACATATAGTCAATATACCTCAATTTAGCTGAGCTTAGCGAATCTGTGCGATGTGGCACAGTGTGCAAAAACGTGCTAAACAAATATAAAGAAAAGAAAAATGGGGAGATAGGAAAGTGGGGAAATGGGGGAAAAACATAGTGAAAGGCAGATTGGGATGTGCAGGAAGGGTATATGACAGAATCATAGCTATCCATTTCTTGTACAGAAAGAAGTGTACACTTTGACAGAATTTGTACATGACTTTGAACTCTCAACCCCAGAGAGAGGGGTGAGGACAACATAACTGTGTTGTCAAGCCAATAGGACCAAATTACATGTGTCCAGTGGACACGTGTGCAAAATGGAGAGCTATGTATGGAACAATATTTTTTTTTGGGGGGACAGGTGTTCATTTTTTTAAGGTGATAGTGGAATGCTGGGAAGGAGCATAGGTATGTGTTGGGAATGTACGTTGGATAGGTGAGGATGCATTTGCAGACAAACAAGTCAGACAAGGCAGCAGACAGGGGTGGTGTATGACAAATGAGGGGAGTGAATACCTTGGAGAGGGAGGGTGTTGTGTAATGAAAGTCCCATGTGCCTCCAGATGGCAGCATGACTCACATCCCTACCCATGGGATTGTCAGCACTGCTGCTTCACTGCCCTAAAGGTGGCAGTGTTGGATACCAACAGGGTTCAGGGTGAGATTGCCCCACCAGGTCATCCAGCATGCCTTCAATCTGCTGCAGGCAGCAGTCAAACCCATGGTAGACTATTCAGTGCACCAAGACCAGCATCTCATCCTGGATGACAACACCCACTTCATCACTGCTCCCAGAGGTGGGCCGGGCCCTCTCCCATGGGATGGTACTACCTGATGCCACAGGTAGTTCAGGGGCAGCAGAGGGGCCACCACAGGTCTGTGTCCCAGATGTGTTAGGACCCGGTGCCATGGCTGGTTAAGGCAAGGTAGGGGGGCAGCTGAAACTGGCCTGCCTTGACATGCTGTGGTGATAGAGGTATAGCAATAGGCTAAGTTTAGTAGTAAATAAACCATTGTTAGTATTAACAGAATGGAACATTATTTTAATTCATACAAGTACAGATTAATGTATAGTGTGCATAATACAAGAGTAAATAACATAACAGTCAGTATGGTAACAGAATAGCAGTAAGAAGTAAGCCATAAGGGTAACAAAATAATTTAAGAAAGTATGTTAATAGTGAATCATAATAGCACATAACAATATTAAATCACATTTTGGAAAAATATAGTTAGTTTAACAACATATGCTAATATTAAATCATAATAATAAATGAATATAAGGGGTGAAATAGAGAGAGAGAGGAAAAATAATCCATTACTGACGATACAGACTATATCCCTGAAAACACTACTACTAAATACTCTGCAGGCATTTAGTGTCAGTTTTGACTAGTGACTAAACTTCTCCTACAGCTGATGTAGCACATACATACCTCTTAAGCTGTTAGCATGGTCAGTATGGGCCAAACAGTAACAAATGCAGGTGCACTACTACACAGAACACTTCCACATAATGTGGACTTCTATAACTACCAAGGTGTTCTTTAAGCAGATTTGGTAATACATTATAATCCAGGTAATAATTTTTCTGGTAATCCTGTGACAGATGGATTTTAGGCAGTTTTAATTACATTGCTTGAAATCGTGACACCTGAGAGGCAAGTTTGTGTACAGTACATAACCTAGACATCCTTCAGGTCTTAGTTAGCAGGCATGGGAATTGAACCCAATAGCTGTGACTGCAGAGAACATCTGCAAACAAATTAACTTTACTGGTATTGCTGATAACTGTCTGTGAAATGTTGCACAATCATATCTGCTCATAACATAGGCTATCTCAGCTATATACCATATACCTTTTGTTCCTCGAGTGGGAGAACATTTTATTTATTATTTTTTTATTTTATTTTACATTTGTTGACTGGGATAGTCCGACTGGATGCATGTCAATTTTCAGTGGAGGCCCAGGGAGAAAAGCTCCAAGGGTTAGCAGATACAGCATTACATAATACCAGCATTACATATTACAAACAGACTATTTACAGAGATTACATAAGTAAGCAAGTTAAACAAGTTCCACAGGTTACAGTTAATCCTGAGCACAAGTCAGGATTAAATTAAATTACACAGTAAACTGGTTAACAGATTTTTACACATTCTAGAGAGAGTTAGCCAGGCTTCATACATTGACATAGCCAGTTAAGTGACAAATGTTGTTTGAGTCTAGTTTTAAATTGACCTAAGGTGGAAAGTAAGGTAATATCAGCTGGAAGAGAGTTCCAGGATCTACTTACAGAGTTTGCAAAGAGAGAATCACTGGCTGTGTTATTAATTTTGCTAGTCTGAATTAGTAGTTTGTTAGAGGATCGAAGTGGTCTAGGATTGTTATAGGGGGTGATAATATTTTTAAGTGCAGGAGTATTGTCCGGATTATAGAGGATTTTATAGGCCATAATCAGTTGTTTATACTGGATTAGGTTGGGTAATTCAAGCCACACCAAGCTGATTTAGATTGATGCAATGATGTGTCCTAAAAGGCAGCCCAGTGGCAAACCTGGCAATGTGGTTGTAGCAAATTGAGAGTTTGTTAAGGACAGTCTTGTTTAAATTTGAGAGTAGAGGGGATGCATACAGAAGGGTTGAAAGAAGGTGAGAGCAAGCTATGGCAATTTTAGCTGGAGGGGTTAGGAAGGCTTTTATTCTGTAAAGTGGCCCTTGTTTTTTATTGATGGTTTTGATAGTTTGGTTAAGGTGTAGGTCAAATTTTAGATTATTGTCTATGATGACACCTAATAGTTTTGTAGATGGGTCAGGGGAGATTATTGTGCCATCATTTGATTTTATGGTAAAGGTGAAAGCGGTAGACCTACATGTTGGTGAAAATAACAGCATTTTAGTTTTTTTGGGATTTAGGATCAGACGATGTTCATAAAGCCAGTTTTCTATGGTATTAAAGGTGGTCTGGGTAGAAAAAGAGAACTTTATGTGACTGAATCAGTTTTGCATTCTAGAACTATTACAATGTTACACTTGTCTAGAGCAACCTTACCATAGACAAGTATTGAATACAGCTCTACTGCAAAGGTTATGCCAACACATTCCTGCTGTACATCACTTTGCTTACTGTTATTGGTATTTATTTGTTATTGCATTACAATCATTATTGTCCATTTATTGCACTACAGCTCGACTTGCCCAGTTATTGCACTATAGCTCTACTTGCCCATTTATTGCACTACAGTTTTATTGGTATATACTTTGTTGCAGTAAATGTTTTACTCTTTCTTGCTTATTGCTCTACAATTAGCATAATAAATCCATACATACCACACCCACAGCACAACCTGGTCTGTCTCCTGTTATGGAACTCAACATTGCAAGCCCTCTCAGCTGCCACTATTGGAAGAAAAGCACACCATTATGTATACCAATTTTCCAGACATTCAGATTGTATATTGGTAAAACAGTAGAAAGATTACTTATGTATTTGTGGCATATTCCCTACTCTAGCTTCTTGGACCCAGATGTCTAAGGTTCCCCTCTTTCTCCTCTTTAGGTTATCATAATGGTGATGACACTTCTCATCTGTGCGGTGGATACCAGTAACACTGGTGAGTTCCCTGGCCAACCAGTCCCAGGCTTCTGTTTTACAATCCCAGCCTTGGAAACCACCCTACAGCAGCCTGGGTTCCTGATTTTTAACTAGAAGCTCAACAAAAACCCTGGACTCCTGAATATCCCATCTCTGCATCCAAAAGCGTGCACCTTCACAAACACTGTCTGCCATATCCACAGTAGGTAAGACTGCAAAGACTGTTGCAGAATTCCCACCTATTGTGCTTAATATAGGCTGTTTCTTGCCTTTAGACATCACTGAGCAACATTCAAAAAAGTGCCACTTTGTTTAGCAGCACGCAAACCAGCTAAGCACAGCTAGCAGTGTGAGAACTCACACAACTGAGGGTTTAGCTCAGCTTAGCACTGCACAAACAAAAGTAGCTGTTAGCATGTTTAAGTAGTGCTCAGCACAGTGCAGCAGTGCTATACTTCACAAAATTGCATAAATACATAATTATGATAATTAATGACATCCAGTTTCTGTTTTTCGATGTCTGGCAGGTGTCAGCTGTCTATATGGGAGCACATTGGCATTGCTGCACTCCCACCACATCACACAAATGTGGAAAAAAACAGAAAAAATATTTAAATTTAAATATTACATATTTGACCCAATTCACAGCATTTCAACAGTAGAAGGGAGCAGTACAGGCCATCCACGGCCATGGGTAGCCTCTGTACTTTTCTCTACACTGATTCAATAACTCTGTTCCTAAGCTGTCCTTCGACAGGATGCCATCATTAATATGCATGGTGCACTGCCAAGGGGGAACCATGGCCGTGTACATGGATACATTCTCTGTAGGTTCTACACGGAGCCTACATGAATTTTATTAAATCCTGGGGATAGAATATAAATTATTTATGTCCAAACATGTTGATAGATTAAAACACTTTATTTCACTTCTGAATGTTGATGATCAACCTGGCTTTATTTTAAATATAAACTCCTATGACAATATCAAAAAAATCTTATCATTAATTGACTTTGCAAATAAAGCAAAAGAGAACTTAACTATAGTAAGTCTGGATATTAATAGTGCTTTTGATTTGATCAGTTGCAACTCACTTTCTATGTGTTAACTCTTATGTGTATGTCTAAATAGGATCATTAACTTCAGAATCAATTAAAATTTCTAAAGGAAGTAAGCAAGGATGCTGACTTTCACATTTACTTTTTACTTTAGTTATGGAGCCATTTGCTGATTTAATAAGATCACACCCAGACATTAAAGGTGTTCATATAGATAAGAATCTAATTCCTAAAATACAATTGTTTGCAGATGATATTTTTCTGACATTAAATGAATGTAGTACTTCACTTTCAACCCTCTTTATTCTAATGGAAACCTTTCAGAAGAAATTGGGACTTACTTTTAATGAAGACAAAATGAAAATATTGCCTATAAATTATAATATTAATGATATGGGGAAATAATGTGATAAATACATAGTCCAAGAAAAAAGATTAAATTATCTGGATATAATTTTCTCTGAAAACATCAACCAAATAATAGATATCAGTTATAACAACAGTCTAACTTCTACAGAAAAATCTCATAAATAAGTGGAATATATATTTTTTTTACTACGGATGATAAACTTTCCATAATTAAAATGATTACTCTTTCAAAAAACTGTATATAGTGCATTCATTATCTTTGCCTCCTTCTAAAACCTTTATAAAAAAAGTTAAATTCTTTAATTTTAAGAGTCTTGTGGTATACTAATAAACCCACAATAGCTTTAAGTCATCATATTAGAGACTGGCCCTTTGGAGGTATTGGATTACCAAATCTAGAACTATATTCCCTATCATCTGTTGTCAACATGATAATCCTATGATTAAATAGTTATTATACTGCTAAATGGAAAGATATTCAAGGAAACATTTGGATACAACCAAACTCCTCAAAACATTCTAATTATTATTTAACTCCAAATAATTCTCTATTATGGCTATTAAAGGAACATTTCATAAATAACCTTAATCAAATAATTCTGTTAACATTACCATTATAGTGAATACTTTGAGAAATTTATTTTATAGAAATCTAACATATAAAGCATGGGTTTTCCTTAGCTTTCCAATAGCTTATACTACTAAATAATATTTCTACTTTAATTCTTTCTGTGATGACTACTTTCAAAGAAAATAATCTGATATATTGGTCCCAGTTAATGAATAAAGAAAATCTGTATTCTGCCCCAATATATAATTAAGATGTTCTATGTGGAAGATAACTTATGGTTGCTTGTATAAAATTGCAGACAATTCGTAGAACACAGAACTGAAGCTGTGCAACCATCAGTGAAAAACGAAATTCCAAATTTAATTGAGCTTTTAACTATCTTGATACAAAACAAAATGTCTGGGAAAGGTCTTTTATCCAAAATGAATAAAGTGATAAAAAAGAAGTACAATATAATAAAGAAAACTGTTGGAATTATTTTAAACTTATAAATAACAGCCCCCCCTAATGATGACAATAAAGGGCTATTTCTATTATCACCTAAACAAATTACATGTTCACTTGCATGGAAACTGTTCTCTTGGAAATTTTTACATAGGTCTTTCTTTACTCCACATAGAATAGAATTAATATCTAAAGCTAAGATGCTTTGCTGGAGATGCAAATTAGACAGCAAAGTTGATTGGGAGCATATGATTATGAATGTGTTCTAATTAAACCATACTGGAAAGAGATTAATGATTTCTTACAAGCTTTATTTTCTGATAAATTTACCTTAATTAAATCATTAGTTCTTTTTAATACTTCAGTCCTTGAGTGTGTTACAAGACTGAAATATTCAGTTCTGTAGAACATACTAACGATTGCAAGGAAAGTACTAACAGCAAATTGGAAAAATGAATTTACTCCCTCCCTCAAGGAATTTTTGAACATTGCAACTGAAATTTGCTATCTGGAACTTAGTACCATAAAATCAAGATCTACAAGAATCACATCCTCATACATCACCTGGAAATATATAAATGAACTATTAAATGAACAATGATTGGTTTTGTTTGAACAATTGGAACTGCAACATTTATTAATATGTTTTATTAGTTAGTTGACACCTTTGTAAATAGTTCACAGGTGTGTATTAGGCTAATGGCCCTAAATCCTTTGCAAGCCTAGCCCATAGAATTGCCCTGGCACCGTGCTGTCTGACATTAGTACCCAGTGTCTCTGTCATGTAGAACCACTGGAGTGATCCCCGGGGTGAACTTTCTATTTCCCATCCAGTTATCAAGAGTTCTCTTGAAAAGGACCAGTGAGGTACTCTGCTTGACATGTATGGGAAGTCTATTCCAGAGCGTGGGCAGTTTCTGGGTTATGAACCTGTCCCTCCACCATCTTCTGTTGATTGTGGTAATGAGGTTGAGGTCTCTGGAGCATGTGGTGTGGAGGGATTGGGATTTCTTTAGATGTAGCATTTCTAACAGAGCTGGGTCAGACATGGCTTTGTAAGTCAAGCAGATATCACCTCTTAGTAGATAATATGAGACAGAGAATATCTGGAGTTTTTTGAGTCTGTCCATGTAGGACATGTGTTTAAGGCTTAGGATCCTCTTTGTGAGGTACCTTTGTTGCCTTTCCCAGCTGTTGCATGTGTCTAGTGAGGTGCATGCCAGTGGGGTATTATACCTGATGACTGGCCTAATGAGGGAAGAATAGAGAGTGATGATGACCTCTATCTTCCTGGATGCAAAATCCTTGGTAATGAGATGTGACACATAGAAGAACTTTCTGACCACAGTGGCAATGTGGTGGTCGAAGGAGGGGTTGCTGTCAACCTGTGTCCCCAGATCTCTAATAACACCTTCAGTGTTCAGTGGGCTCCCATCAATGTGGTAATTAGTGGGAACTGAGTTTTTCCCAAAGGGGATGATGACTCATTTTTTGGCATTAAGCTTAAGGCCATGGTTTCGACACCAGTCATTGGTCTCAGTGAGGCCTTTCTGTAGGATGTTTACATCACTTGGGGAGTTAATAATGGCTCCCAGCTTGAAGTTGTCTGTGAACTTGGTCAGCCAGAGTCCCTCCGTGTTGGCCTGGACTTCTGAGAAGTACATGCCAAACAGGTGAGGAAGGACCCAGGACCAATCCCTGTGGGACTCCAGCCATGACTGGTTTGCAGTCTGACTTGGAGTCTGCTACTTTCACATTGTGGGTTCTATCTGTGAGCCAATTTTCAACCCACCTAGTGATATAGGAGTTGATGCCTAGTTTGGTGAGTTTATCAATAATTCCTGAGTGGGGAATGGTATCAAAGCCCTTGGCCAGATCAAGGTAGGCTGTATGAACCACCTTACCTTCATCCACAGTTCTGGTGACTGACTCAAAGAAGTCAACCAGGTTGAGCAGGCATGATCTACCTTTCACAAAACCAAATTGCGTGAGATCTAGAGTTTGGAGATTCCCTATATGCTTGTTAATTAGGTTCAGGAGGATGCGGTCTATAGCTTTACATATCAGACTCATCAGGCTAATGGGGCAATAATTCCCAGGGTCTGTAGTCACTCTCCCTTTATGGAGAGGGATGACTGAAACAGTGCTCTATTCAGTAGGGACAACACCTGAGAGGAGGCTGTGATTGAACAGGGCACACAGATATGGTGCCAGTTCACTTTGTAGTTCATGTAGAACACATCCAGGGATATTGTTGGGTTTCATGGAAGCTGTATTCTTGGCCTTCAACAATGCAGCTTTAACCTGTGCTGCTGTAATGCTGGGTGTCTGGCATTCCTCCGTTATTGTGATTGATCCTTTAGGGGGAGAGAGGGGTATAGTTGGCACTGAATCTGTTAGCCAGTATGTTGCCTCACTATAGGAGGTACCATTGGGTAGTAACTCAGGGCAAACCTGGGTATTGCCATGGAGATTCTTAATATAACTATAGAAGGCTTTGTGGTTGTTTTTAGTGCCTGATGGAATTCTGCCTTCATAGCTGGCTTTAGACGTTTTGATAAGGGATCTCAACTTTTAATTGAAGCTGATAAGGGAGTTTTTCCAGTCTTGGGACTACATGTTTTTCTGAAAGAGTTTCTTCCTTCTGTTGTAGAGTTTATTAATGGCAGGGGACCACCAGATTGGCTTCCTTTTTTGGAGGAAAGCATCTTGGTTCTGCTGGGTATGGCTAGTTCCATGCAGTTATGTACGTGTTCGTACAGTGCTTTGGTGTATGATTCGTCAGTCATGCATCTATTTTCCATTGACATGGGTGCTGTGAAGTTAGCCACCTCTGTTTTTAAGAGCCCAAAGTCAGCTTTGGAGAAGTTTTTCATGGTAATTACCTTTGCTGGGGGTGTGGGTGAGATGTGGATTTCCATGGTGATTAGTTTGTGGTCAGATCTAACCAGGGAGGAATTGACTATTGTTGTAGAGCAGTGGTTGTCCATGTTAGTAATAACCAGGTTAAGGATGTTGCTTCCTCTAGTGGGGGTAAGAATGAGCTGGCTCAGGACATTGGAACTGGTGAATTCCAGGAAGTGCTGGGCCAATGTATTGGTGCATGAGTAGCTTTCCCAGTTGATGGAGGAGTAGTTGAAGTCACCTAGTATGAGTGTTGGGTTGGACCCTAATAGTTTCCAGGCTGCTTAGGAACATGGAGTGAGAGTCTTGGGACATGGTTGGGGAGCTATAGCAGGCTACGACCTGAATTGCTGTCTTACCCAATGTTAGTTGTACCTGAAGTATCTCGGATGCATTATGCTGGGCTACTAGTCTGGAGGTGTGTATATCCTTTATGAATATGGAGACACCACTACCTTTGAATCTTCGATCCATGTTCTATTGCTGAAAGGTGTAGAATGAGTTATAGCCTGGTAGTGCAAGGGTAATTTCTGCTACTTTAAACCAGGCCTCCGTCACAACACAAATGTCAATGTTCTCCATTTTGAGGAGTGCTTCAAGCAAGTGCATCTTGAGATTTAGACTTCTAGCATTGAGCAACATGACCCTCAGATTGCATTTATTTATAGCTGTTATGGTGGTAATGTGGTCTTTGGAACATTGCCTAAAAAAGGCACTATGGGGATATCAAGAGCCTTAGCCAGTAACTGGAAACCCAGGGGTGACAGATGCAGGCAATCTCTGGCAAAGCATCAAGGTCTATCAATCGTGTTATCCCAAGCAGACATATACTGAATCCCCTTAGAATGACACCAGAATTTTAGCCAATTGTTGAAGTCGATCATTTTCTGCTTGCACTGCAGCATCATTTGCAATGATGATAGGATGCTGCTCAGGGCTACGGTCATACCTGACTGGGCCACATAATCTGAGAGCTCCTTCATGTCTCTTTTTCATGTCATCTAGGGAGGTGTATCTCAGGTCATTCACACCCACATGGACAGTAACAGTCATACTTGTACTTGTTGTGGAGTGACCTGAGTGCGTGTGTTATGTGTCAGATTCTGGCACCTGATAGACAGCTGACTGTTACCTTCTCCTTATTCAACCTAGTGAGTGGGACATCAGTGTGCCTCACTATCGAGTCACCTATGATTAGTGTATTGGGCAAGCTGTATTGCCTTAGGGGTTTAGGTTGAGGGGCTCACTGTGTAGATGAGCTATGTGTCTTATGGTTTGTGCTGTGTTGTGGTGGTCAAGTGCATTTCTGCCTTGGAGGTCTCTGCTGTTTGGGTAGATTTCAAATGAGATCCTCCATGAAGGTGGGTGTGTGATTTGTGTTTTTATGTGAGAGCTGTTATGGTGTGTGTTCTAGACGGCTATGTGTTTCATGTGGTGTGGTGCAGGTGTTGACCCTCTCCTCTTGACCAGCTATTCCGGTCTTGGCTTGAGAGTGCATGGCTTCCAAGTTGGATAAATAAGTGCATCTCTCACAAGTTTGAGTGTTGGGAGGTAAGAGGAGAGGGTTGTCTGTATCCATGAGGCAGTTGCTACACTGCCTCAGAATGCCCAAGTTCACAAGTTTAATAGGAGAAAGCACAAGGAACTGACCTTTAGACATGCCAAGAGAGATGGTTATTATTACTAAGTACTGGAGATGTTTCTTATATATTCCCTTAACAGGAAAAATGTCACTCAAGGTGTCTAAGTTTATACAGAGCCCTGCCAAACACTTGAGGGAAACTAATATGTAGACCCTGAAAATTTAAGGATGAAGTATTTTGGCAGCTATTCTGAAGTTAGAAATAAATCAAGCAGTACTTATTGAAAAATAAAGAATTAGCTTGTCAAGAATGATGAAAAGAGGGTAGTCATATAAATGGCTACTGCCTGGCTACTACTAATGCTGGTTTCACCACAGCTTCACTCTGTTGAGATACAATACTCCTGTGCTTCTTCTCTCACCAGACAGAAAATGCGGTCAGCTCCAATGCAGGAACCCACAAATAAAAAGTAATAGTACTACCATCGACCACAGGACAAGCAGAACCGGACAATAAGGCACAGACCAGGAATTAAAGCAGATGAAATTTAATCCAATAGGTCACACTGACTGAGCGCTTTCTCCAGTACAACTGGCTTCTTCAGAGTCGTTAAGACTCTGAAGAAGCCAGAGTCAGTGTGACCTATTGGATTAAATTTCATCTGCTTTAATTCCTGGTCTGTGCCTTATTGTCCGGTTCTGCTTGTCCTGTGGTTGATGGTAGTACTATTACTTCTTCTCTCACCAGAAGCAAAATGTTAGCACCAAACCCAAGAAGAGAAGCAAGCCACGTCCTGTTTAGTGATCCACAGTCTTGTCACAGATGATGCAAGGGTCTGCAGGCTTGTAGCCTTTTTCTGATAGATGCCTCAAATAGCAACTAGATCAATCAGATGTGCGTTAATCACAGACACTCACTCTCCAACCAGAAAGAGTCAGGAATCTATGCACTCTGCTCCTACTCTCACCAGGATCAGAATAGTTTTTTTTTTTTAATGTGTTCTTATATAACTGTTTATTACGTAATTTTTGTTTGTTTTAATGCTTGTTTGCCCTTTACTATGTTAAATATTTCTTAAAGGACATTTTATTATTTTTGTTTTATGTTTTTAAAATGTAATAAAGACTGAAGAAAAAATATCTTGCAAGCATTATATTTAGTCTTACTTACTATGTTTGGCTTCACCTCTTAATTCAGTTACTGCTTGTATCTTGACTGAGGCTTGTGCAATCCTGTATTATCTTAATTAATATATTTGTCATTTTCCCCTGAAAAAGCAGATCATACTTTTTTTACCATCAATCTACTTTCTGAATATTGGAAGTTTAAGAGATAGGTGGTTGGAGGTGGAACTACTGCTTTCTAAGACATGGTGAATATTAAACTGGGCTGCTGAAGCATGGTGGCTATAATTCACAGTGTGCACCATAAAGTAGGGTTGACAGTCACAAAAAATGGTATAGGATAGCAAATTATCACAGCCATAAAGTGCACAATTTTACTGCATTGTGTATCAAGTTAGTTTCTTATATAAACTGTCATTGTATTCCTAAATAGAATGATCTACAACAGAGTCTATGTCTTGATGTTCTCAAATCCTAGCTTGCTAAAAGTTCAGTATCATTGTGAGGATATTAAGTAACTGAATTTTAAATGTGATTCCAGTACTTGCAAATTCTTTATGGAAACAGTGCTTTTATAGATAATTTACATGCCAATAGCTCACAGATAATTTATATATACAATTTTTCACAGTCAGTTCACTCACAGTATGACTTAGAAACATCTTAAAGCATGATTTTGTTCCTATCTCATGGCAATTAGTTAATGTTATCCCACTTTATAACAGGAAGTCTTATGGGAATCGGGTACATTGCCAGTCACTGTAATTTATATTATTTGAAAATATTTGAATTATGTACTTTAATTCTTGCAAGAGAGCATCGGTGTGGTTCATTATTTGATTTAGAGCAGCATGGATTTTGGAAGTGCAGGACATTATCCTTGTCAACTTATATGAACCAGTAAGTAAGGCCCTTGATGTAAGTATAAGTACGCTACTCTAAGTAGTTATAGTGCTACTGTCATTTCTTCAGATCTTGCAAAGGCATCTGTCTCCCTCACATTGTCATTATTAATAAACCTCTGTGCTCAGAGGTAAATAGTTTTGAATAAGGATGAAGTTCAATGGGTTAAGACATTGTTGCTAGAAAGGAAAAGAGACCCCATGATTCAGGTCAGTACAAAGACTGAACGTCTGTTTTGTTCGGTGTTCTATAGGTTTCTGTCTTGGGAAACATCTTACTAAACTTAGTCTTTGTTTCACATTTTCTAACAACCAGTGACTACAGGCTTTCAAAATATGCAGGTGACATTAAGAGTGGAACTTTTGTCTTAGCAAGGTCATATAGGTTCATAGCTGCTGATTAGGCTAAGCCTAGCCATGCATCCCAAATCTCTGATGAGTTTTGATATCCTTGATAAGTGTAAGCATGGGTCTGGGAAATGAACCATTTACAGGTTACCTGTTTGCATCGGAAACATAGGCACCAAACCAGGGATGAATTTCCGATTTCCCATCTAATTGTCCAAGTTGCACTTGAATTGGATTAGTGAGGAACTCTGCTTCACATGAATGGAGAGCCTGTTCCATAGATGGGGGTTGTCTCTGGGATACATACCTATCTCTCCAGCAGGTTCTATTTATATCACAGGCAAGGTTTAAGTCTTTAGAATGGGTAATTCTGGTATTATTTGTTTTGTGGATATGCAGGAGGTCCATCAGATTGGAGTCTGACAATGCCCTGTATGCCAGGCATAGATCTCCCCTCAAAAGTCTGAGGAGACAGAATACAGGGATACAGCGTTGTGGTGGTCTGCATAAGACGTATTACTAATGCCCTGTATTCTATTAGTGAAGAACTTCTGTAGACATTCCAGTTGTTGGATATGCCTGGTTAGGTACATACCAAAGGGGGCATTGTACTCAATGATAGGTCTGGTGAATGCCAAATACAGTGGAACAATGACTTCCTTGGACTTAGATTACTATCTATGCATGTCCTTAAGTCCCTGACTACTGGGTCAACTCTAAGAGGTGTGTTGTCAATATGATAGTTGCCAGGGATGGATGACTTCCCAAAGGATACTATTATGCATTTCTTGGCATTAATTTTAGTCCATGACTCTGACACCAGTTGTTTATCTGTGCCAGCCCCTACTGGAGAACATTTGTGTCAGTGTGAGCTTCAATGACAGCTCCTAATTTGGAATCATCTGCAAATTAAGTCAGCCAGAGACCACTGACATTGGCCTTGACTTCTGAAAAGTAAATGCCAAAAAGGAGCGGTCCAAGGACTGATCCCTGAGGGAATCCACTTGTGACTGGCCTCTTTGTATAGGTGGCTCCCCAGTATTTCATTTCTTAATAGTTATCTTAACAAAATGAGTGTCTGATGTAAAGATTATGGACATCACTTGAATACAGAAGATTCAGAGTTGTATTTTTGCTGTCTGCAAGACCTGCAACTATAATTATAATTACACTGAATTCTGTACTGTTTGTTAGGATTGATGCTTTCAATGTGATAATACACAAAATAGCCTGGATTTTAAAAGTAATGCAAAAACAGCCAAAACCACAAAAAACATTTAGGTCACTTGAATGCCTTACTTAGATGCATCTAACTTATGTTAGACTGATAGTGGAAAACAAATGTCTGGTGCATGCTCAAAGTCAACTTAATGGTGTTAGAAAGTTTTCAGAAGAAATGTACCTAAAGTTTTCCTCTTTGCAATGATATGACATATTCAGGACATTAACAGTTTCTTGGTCTGGATCAATAACTAACATGTATTTAAGAGACAGGCTTTGCCTTGAAGACACTTCTAGCTGAACCAGTAAGGATGTTACTGAATATGAAACTTAGGGCTAATAATTCCATGAGAGAAACAGCAAATCTTTTGTAAATGACAAGCTCAAACTGCTAAAAGAAGTCATTTTATTTCTTTGTCAGTGGCTTCTGCTTAGAACTTCCAGTTGATGTTAAGCACTGCATGAACCTACCTATCTTCAATGCATCTTTGAATAACTAGGTAGGAGCATATGTTAAACACATGGAGTTTTGGAATTTGTGTTTCAAAGACTGTTTTGCATGATAGAGGACAAAGCAAACGGCACTGTGAAGCAGTATTTAATGCAGAGAGTGCATATACAATTCTTTCCAATAACTGCACATGACTCAGGAACATTACCTAGTTGCATACAGGTTGGTTCAACTACATAGCAGCAACAACGTAGAACACAGCAAAGCAGCACAGCAAACCATTTTACAACAGGTAGCTAAAATGGAACCTGATGAATTAGTTGTGGGTAGATTACTTTTAAAGAAGGAAACTACTTTTATTTTAAAATATGACACTTTAGTACCTAGAGGCTTGAATACAGAATGTAATTGGAAGAATGTTATTTAGCTTATAGGTGCATATCAATTGTATTGATTAATTGTTTAATGATGTAATTGAATGATTTCTGTGACTATATAAAGTGTGCTTTAGTATTGTTAGTTTACTCCTTGAAGGCTTACTGTAGAGTGAGAGACAGAAAATAAAGCTGCTTTTGGATCCTGTGCTGACTCCTGTTGTTTTGCTCTGCTGGTTCAACTACATACTTTACAGGTCCAGAGATGGGCACCTAAGCCAGTGTGGTATATCTGATTAGACTGACCCCCCCCCCCCCCTAGTGCTGCCCCATTGTTGATGTGCTTGCACAACAGGAATAGAAACTGTCTGGGCATAGTTTGATATTGCAATACTACTGTAATTTAAGTAAGTGAAAGAAATGGCATAAGTACAACTAAAGTATAATACATGACAATGCAAAATGGAGAAAGCACAGTGAAGTGCATCTGTTATATCAAGAATAACAAACACATTTAATAAAGTTTTAAACAGGTATCAATGAGCATGGTTCCCTATTCCAGGCCAGCAATCAAGGAGACTCAATCCTCACCATATACTCTTTTTCAATTCTCCAAATAGTTTGTTTTTTAATAATATGAATGAGACGGACCCCATTCCTAAGTCAAAGTATGATTAACGTTCATGAAATTAGTATTGTTTCAGTGTCTGATGTCAGCCAGAAGTGCTCCTCACAGCACTCACAATGTGCCCAGTAATGACTCCTTCTGCAACTTGTATGGAGTTACATATATTGGTAACATATCTAAATTTGATTGTATAATCTTTTTTATAAGACCCATTGATCCTACTACTATTGGAACTGTCTGGATATCTTTCTTCCACATTCCTCTCATTTCTGCCTGCAAATCTTGATATTTTATGACTTTGAGTCTTTCTCTGTGCAAGACACTGTAGTCACTGGGTATGGCAATTTCAATGACTGATGCTATTTTTGTCTTCTTTTTGTGGACCACTATACCCAGTTTTCTAGCAACTATCTTTTGAACTGTTGGTAATGGGAGATCCCATGTGATAAAGACTTCATTTTCTATGATAATCTGTGGTTCATATTTCCAATGTTTTTCAGTCACTACAATACCATAATGCTTGCACAAACCCCAGTGCAAGAGTCTTGCCACATTATTATGCCTTTCGGTATACAGTCCTTCTGCCATTAGTATGTCACAACCAGCAATGAGGTGTGCAAATGTTTCCAGTTCTGTTTTACAAAACCTACATTTGTCTGTTTCTCCCACATGTTAAATGGACTTTGTAAACCAACGTGTAAGCAGCCTACTGTCTTGGGCTGAATTAACCTCGCCTTAACCATTCCTGCATTCTTTCCTGATGAACATGAGGTTCTCTAGAAGTTTTCTATACCTGCAACTACATTTATGCATTTTCAACATTTCTTGCCTTCTCATATGGTTCTTCACCTTGTATTTTTTCTTTTGTTTTTTGCACATTCAGTTGCTGCCTGACTTTTATTTTCTTCTGGTTTAATTTCCATTCCTGCTTGATGTCGACATGCTAGACTGAGCAGGGAAGTCATCTTAGATTTATTCTTCTAATGTTTCAAAACATTCACTATGTTTGGGTCTTCTGAGATCAGCAGATATGTGTGCAGTCTCATGATTGTAGATTTATACATGTAATCAATTTTGAGGAGGCTCATCCCTTCTTGGGAACAGGGAATATATAATCTTGGTATGCAATGATTTTTATAAATCATTTAGTGAACATGAAACATCCTTCTTGTTTTCCTGTCTAATCTATCCAACATGTTTTGGGGCCAGTCAATTACTCCAAAACTGTAAGTTAGGACAGGAAGAGCAAATTGGTTTATAGCTTGAATTTTGTTCCTAGATGCCAATGCTGTTTTCAGGATTAATTTAAATCTTCATAAAATTATTCCTTATTAAGATTTATTTGCATTTGCTCATGGTTTATTGCTGATTCTTCATCAGTTCCCAAATATTTATACTCTCCCTCTTGCTCAAGTTCTTTTATATCACATTCTTGTCCCAAACTGATGTTTTCTTGGTGCTGCAGTTTTTTCTGCTTTAAAGGCTTTTGGACATTTATCAAGACTAAATGACATTATTATATCATCTGAAAAACTTTTGACAACTTGCAGTTGTGCTTTCAGTTCCTCATCTGATAAACTATACAGTTTTAAATCATCAACAAAGAGACAATGAGAAGTCTTTACACTTTGTTGTTTTCTAGGAGCCAAATTATAGCCATGGCCTAAGCTGTTAAGTAGACAGCTTAACGGGTTAAGGGCAGGGCAAAATAGCAGAGGTGACAGTCACCCTGGAATACCCCCCTGGAATAATAATTTGCCACTGTTTCATGGTCATTGTAATGTAGCTGATCAATGTAGGGTGTATCTTATACATTTTAAGCACTTTTTTATTCATGAATGTGGGATACTGTCGAGTGATTTTTATAGTCAATCCATGCCATACTTAAGTTCTTCCCCTTTTTACAGTTCTCCACTATGACTCTATTTAACAACAAATGATCCTTTGTTCCATATGACTTTCCTTTATTGCCCTTTTGATCTATTTCCATAACTGAGTTTTCTTCTAAACGACTATAAACTCTGTCGTCATAAGTTCCATTGTATAGTTTATACATCGTTGGAAGGCAAGTTATCGGTCTATAATTTTTAAGGTAACTTGCAAGATCATTCTTAAGTAAGAGCATTGTTTTTGTTGCTCTTAGCCAGGTTTGTGTGTGTTAGGGGTAAGCGTATAAATAATTCTTACTCATGGCTAAATCTTTGTGCAAAGATGTTAATACTTTTAACCAGAAGTTAGGTACTGCATCTGGGCCTGGGGTTTTCCAGTTAGAGGCTTTTCTTAACCTTGTTGCAATCTGTCTGGCTGTTACTTCATCTCATTTCATATCCTGTACCTTTAAACTTCTTATTCCTTCTTTTCCTTCTATCTATTTAGCATCTTTGTTATGTTCTACAGGATCTTCATAAATACAAATGTATCGATTTCTTCTTTTTTTTGGTCGTCTCTCAATTCATTTTACCTTGTTTCCCAATTCTCTATAAAACTTTTTTGGGTCATCAATAAATTGCTTATTTTGTACTTGTTCTTTATATTTTGTCCTGCAAATCTTCTGAGCTGAGTTTTTCTGCCTGTGCTGAGATTTTTAGTATGTTATTTGTGATAGTGCAAGATAGATTCCAATCTGTTCTAATACTGCTCATTGCTTTTATCAGGTCTATCTTTCTGAGTATTGTTGTTGATCTATTCTCTCTTCTATACTCTCCTAACAGTGACACTTCTTGTCTTAATTGCTTTATAGTTTTCTCTATTCAATATTTCCATGATGGTATTTGATTTCTTCCCTGCCTTTCCCTCACTACACTGTGTTCTTGTGGTATAAGTTTATTAGTTATTGATTTAGCTGCACAGTAATATATCCTGTTTACTTCTGCTGTATCACATGGATCTCTATGGACAGTCCTAATTACTGTGTTCATTTGTTTTATCAGACTTCTGACTTTTTTGGGTTTTATTAACCTTCTGCAGTCTATTTCTTTCACTGATCTTAGTATGTCTATCTATTTCTGTTAAATCAAGCAACTCTTCCCTTAGCTCGTTTTCTTCTAAACTGACAGCATATTTTTGTCTTCCATTTCCTGCATGCATTCTATAGAAAGTTCTATAGCATCTTCCTGTGGCACATTCTCTTCAATTTCATCCTTTGCCATCCATTGCTCTGGAATATGGGAACTCACTGTGCTATCATTCCTCAAAATCGACTGTGTCAGAGTTTCACAGTTTTCTGTTCCTTCTCTTGCTGTCCAGCTTCAAGTGAACATTTATACTAATTTCCTGTGGAAGGTTCCAAAATATCTTCATATGGCACCTGACCAATTGCTTCCCATTCCACTGGTTTCCCCTTAATGTGGGTTTCCATTGCCATATCCTGTTGTGGGATTTCTGAATTAGATTTTCTACACTGAATCCTTCACTTCAGTGGTACTCCATAATCTCAGTTTGTGTTTCTTTAACTTCTCCATTACTAAACTCCTTTACTACTTTTCCTCTTTGTCTTATTATTTGTATTGTAAAGTTTTTCATGTCTGGATTATTTTGCCTGTATTTCTCTTCAAATATCTTTGGTACTGCTCTTTTAGCACTGGTTAGTTTTGCATTCTCCTTTGTTTAGATATTACACCATATTAAATCTCTTTTTCTTTCCCATGTCCATATTTCTTCTTCAGATGTCTCCTGATCTTCCTGTTTCTCCTTATTTTGGGGACTTGTTCCATCATGCTATGATACAAATTGTGTTAGACCTTCTGCACCAAATCCTTCACTTCACAGGCATGCCATACAACTTCTATTTTTTTTAACTTCTACTTTACCAATCTTCTTTTTACATTCTCTCTTTATGATATTTTTTTATTGTGGAATTTTCCATATCTGGATGCCTTTGCCTGTATTTCTCTTCCAATATCTTTTGGGCAGCCTTCTTTATATTGATTAATTTGGCTTTTGCCTTTGCATAAATATTGCACCATATCAAATCTCTCTTTCTTTCCCATGTCCATATTTCTTTTTCATACTTTTCAAAAATCTCTAGGTTTTATTGTTTATATTTTTACACTTCCTCGGGTGCTTCTTTTTCCAAACAAATCAAAGTTTCTTGGTCTACATACTGTTTTTCACAAATATGTTGTATTAATAAACACACATTTTTAATCAAAGCTTCTCACAGTTTTTCTTGTGGAAGTATTTTTCTTTCCTCTAATTTCTTTCAATCTTTTTATATATCTTGTGTCTGGAAATTCTGGGCTTTTTGCATAATAGTAAGAATACACAACTTATTTCTTATCCTCAATAGTCCATGCTGTTGTCTTTATTGCTCTTTTTTGGCCTATCAGTTTTTGTGATTGTTGTGGGCTAATATTTTCTTCTACAACATAGTGGCAATTTGAGTGACTCCAGTGAGGGACGGTCACTAAGATCAAAGGTGGATTCACATAGTATTTTCAGATGCAGCTCCCTACATCAAGCATAAATTCCCTTAAGAGCACACAGGGAGCATTATAATGACCTGGGGCTGGGCTCTCTTTATCTCTCCAGATCCACACAACACTCCACAATGAGCACTTTGGAGCTTGGTGTCCTGTTCCCAGTAGCTGACACACACATTTGGATATCTGAGTTTCGCACACTTATACACACCTGGGAAAAGCTGATATGGATTTACTAGTGGTGCCCCTTTCTGCTGAGACTCTGAGGTAGTCATGCTGCCACCAGTCAGCTACCATATGGTTTTACAAAGTGTACCCAGTTAGTAAGATTAATACTAATACAAATGGTAGAGTGTGACTAAAGTAGCAAGGCTTTCAGGAGTGGCAACAGTGTCACTAAAAAAAGGATAAGTACTCTCACGATGTTAAAAGGATTCTCTAAAGGACCAGCTAAAATGAAAGATATTAAAATATTTAATGATAAATAATAAAACAGAAAACAGAAGAATACTGAATGCAATAAACAACAGAGTTTCAACTACAGAGACGTAAAAAATAATACAGTTGGATAGTTTCTCACAGATGCAGAAAACAATATTAAACTATTCTCACTAAGTTTCCCTGACCAACTAAAAATTATTGTTTCCTGACTACTTACTAAAGCAAGGCAAGCTGATGGGTGCAAAAGCCAGAAGATGTCTGCTATGTCTATGTCAATGTGTGACATATATATCCTGCCAGAAATCTTTCCTGCCAGGTTCCAAAGTGCTGTTGCATGAGTTAGAAAGAAACCAGATGCTGGTTAGAGGATGACATCACCTCTGGTCACCTGCCTCTGGTACAATACTCACAGTCAGCTTTGCTAAGATCTGTGGCAGTATCTGAAAGCTAAAACACAATTTCAAACTTTCCACCATTCCAGGGTTCTATGATAAATACACACATTTGATCATTTACAACAATACAACCTAATATACATGCATATATTCTTTCTGTCCAGCAAGACCTACTGTTAATGCATTTTTAAGACAAGTAAAGACAAGTAAATTTACAAATATATTTTAAATCAAACATCTGTACAAATCAGTGTGATAGTCAAATAACATAAAATTCTTTACAAAACTCCAGCTAGCTATGCTAGCATATGTACACATGTACTGCAATACTCTCCCTGGCACAGATGATATTAGATCATAACATCACAGTAGCTATTACCTGACTTAGTGAAGAAATATATATTCATAAAAGTATGACCATTGTCCATCCACAGAAAGGCCACATCTGTTAAAATGGCTTCAGGGTTTGAAAATGTATAATGATACATCAAGAACCATCTTTTTGGTTGCTTTTTTAAGTATTCACTAACTGCTTAGGTAATCATATAGATAGATAGATAGATAGATAGATAGATAGATAGATAGATATATAGATAGATAGATAGACAGAGAATGATAGATATAGATAGAAATGTATGCCCATTTTTGGTAGATTAGATGCAATATAATTATAACCAACAGTAGTTCTATAAGCACTGAACATAAAAGCAAAAGTAACACTAGAGAAAGTACAGTTGTGTACACTTACCATAAATGTAGATGTCCGAGTGTATTCACTGTTGCAGTCATTGCATTTGGGTAATCCTGCTGGCAGGTTGCCCTCAGTCGGCCTGAATTCTAAAGTCTTGGGTCCTGCATCAGTTGCTGTCTCCTCTTCCATGACGTCAGGTTGTCAGGGGTATAAAACATGCAGCCGACGCCATTTTCTTTAGTTTTTTCTTGCCCCCAATGTCAGGTGCCCCAAAAAGGTAGCAATGTTTTATATATATCAATATAAACTTTACCTTCATCTACAAGCAAATACACCACATAGGGTGTAGAAGATAGAGAAGGAAACATAAACTGTAGAATGAAAGGGAGATGGCAGGAGGGTAACCTGGACTGCAACAGTGTATACACTTGAACATCTACATTTATAGTAAGTGTACACAACTGTACTATGTTCTTCATGTTTCACTGTTGTAGTCATTACATTTGGGTAGAGTCCCAAAGCTATGGTTGGGAGGCTGGAGCTAAACAGCATTAGGAGTGGCTATGAGGCCCTGCAGAACTGCAGTGGCAAAGCCTGCCCTGGATTTAGAGTAAAGTGGCAGATGATAATGCTTTGTAAAGGTGTGCACTGAACTCCAAGTTGCAGCCTCTAAAATGTCTTTAGTTTGTACTCCCCTGAGAAAGGCTGCTGAAGTGGCTGCAGCTCTGGTTGAATGTGGCCTAATGCCCTTAGGCACTGGCATGCCATGCTGTAAATAGCAGAAATGAATGCAGTGGCCTATCCACTTTGAAATAGTCTGCTTGGAGATAGCCTTTCCTTGTGATCCTGCAGCATATGTCACTAGTAATTGCTCTGTCTTTCTGAAAACTTTAGTTTTGTCCAAATAAAATCTAAGCTGTCTGTGTACATCCAAAGAATGCAGAATTATCTCCCCCTTGTTCTCTGGATTTGGATAAAAAGTTGGCAAATGAATAGTTTGGTTAAGAGCCACACTGGACACAACCTTAGGCATACATGTTGGGTTTGTCCTCAGGGAGACCCTGTCTGGAAAAAAAATGATAAAAGGTTCCACAGCCATGAGTGCCTGTAGCTCTGACACTCATCTTGCAGAAGTTATTGCTAGGAGCAGAGCTGTTTTCCAAGATAAAAACTTTATATCAGCAGTAGCAGCTGGCTCAAATGGAGGTAGGGTGAGTTTTTCCAAGACATAATTGAGGTCCCATGCAGGTATTGGCGATCTCCTTGGAGGCCTTAAATTTTTGGCTCCTCTGAGGTACTGCCTTAATAAAGGATGAGAAAAGATTGGTGGCTCTGTATTGTAATGAGCCGAAAAGGCAGAGGCATGAATTTTTATTGATGAAAAAGATAGGCCTTTGTCCAGCATCTCAGTTAAGTATTGCAAAATATGAGCAATATTTGGTACAGCTGTATCAGCCCCTTGTGCCTGGTTCCAAGCACAAAAATCTCTTCCATTTTCCAGCATAAGATAACTGGGCCTTCTGGCTTCCAAAATGACATCCATCACAGCTTTAATGAGAGGTGTGCTTTGTATGGCTACATTATCCGCCATGCTGCCAGGTTTAGAGTCCTGAGTTGGCTGTGTGGGATCTGATTGTTTTGTTGGGACAGTAGATGAGGTATTTGAGGTAAGGTCCAGGCTGGGCATTGAGACAAGTTCTTTAAGATCGGAAACCAGTACTGGCGGGGCCAGTCTGGGGCAATCAGTATCATCTTTGGTTTCTCTTGTCTGACCTTTAGGAGTACCTTGGGGAGGAAAGGCATATACTGATAGTTTTTTCCAGTTGAAAGATAAGGTGTCCACTTTCCATACTTGGCTGTGATAAGTCCTTGTGCAGAATCTTTTTAGTTGGTAGTTGTGAGGGGAGGCAAATAGATCTATGTCCGGGCATCCCCATTTCCTTGTTATCATGCTGAAGATTTGTGGATCCAGCTGCCACTCGTGGGAATCCATGAGGTTTCTGCTTAGTTCGTCTGTCAGAGTGTTTTCCTTTCCTGGCAGGAATTGTGCCTGCAGATGAACTTTGTAAGTCAATGCTGTGTCCCACAAAGCCATGGCTAGTCTGTAAAAGGGGTAAGAATGTGTGCCCCCCTGCTTGTTTATATACCACATGACCGTGGTGTTTTCTGTCTTTATCAGTAGTTGTCCCAGATGAAGTAGGTCCTTGAAGGCTGTCAGGGCATTTTGAACAGCTAGTATCTCTTTTTGTTTGATATGCAGATGCATTTGGTTTGTGGACCAGGTGCCCTGAATGCATCTTCCTGTCATGTGGGCCCCCCAGGCATACTCTGATGCATCCATTGTTAGGTTCTGCCTGGCTGGGGGTAATGTGAATGGCTGTCCCTTGTTTTGGTGACAAGCCTTCGCCCACCACCGAAACTCCTGTTGCAGGCAGGGAATGAGAGTAATCGTTTCCAGGCTGTGACAATGTTGTGTCCAGACACTTTTTAGGTACCATTGAAGTTTCCTCATATGCAGTCTTGCATATGGAATTAGTAGGATGCAGGATGCCATGAAGCCCAAAGCCTGCAGAATTTTTCTTGCAGATAACTGGGCCTTTGTTGCCAATCTGCTGAAATAGGTAATCAGTTGCCTTTGTTTGTCTGGCGTGAGATAAGCCATCTGGGCAGTTGTATTTAAGCTTGCACCCAGGAATATTATCTCTTGAGATGGTACTAGTTTTGATTTCTTTTCACTGACTGTGTACCCTAGGCATGTTAAATGTATTTTCACAAACGCCAGATGCTGTAGTAGAATGTCCTTGTTCTCTGCTTGAATTATGCAGTCGTCCAAGTAAGGATATATTTGTATTCCTCTTTGTCTGCAGAAAGCAATTACTGGTGCCAGGCACTTTGTAAAGACCCTGGGTGCAGTAGATAAGCCAAAGGGCAGTGCAGAGAATTGGTAATGCATTGAGCCAGCCTTGAATCTGAGGTATCTTCTGCATGATTGCCTGATTGGGACATGCAGGTATGCCTCTTTTAGGTCTAAAGTCACGAGCCAAGCCTTTTTGCCCAGCATGGGCAGAAGCTGCTGCAAGGTCAACATTCTGAATTTTGGTATATCCAGGAATGTGTTTAGAATAGATAGGTCCAGTATTGGTCTCCAGGCTTTGTCCTTTCTGGGTACGAAGAATAGTCTTGAGTAAAAGCCCTGTCCCTGCTCTTGCTGTGGTACTTGTTGAATAGCCCCCATGTTCATGAGGGATGAGACTTGTTTTTGTGCCTCTGCCCATTGATTTTTTTGGCAGATCTGGCCAACCATTTGCTTTTGGCAGGGTATGGAAGTGAAACTTGTAGCCTTGTGACACTATGTTTAGAACCCACTTGTCCTAAGTTATAATGTGCCAATTTTAAGAAAAAAGTGCTATTTGTCCCGCCAAGGGTGCTGCCAAGAGATAAGTGCTTGGTGCAGGCAGGGGGAAGTCATTGGGACTGTTACCTGTATGGTTGTGATTTGTCTTCTCCACTTTTGGAGGTAGAAGCACCTCATTGCTTTGACCGGTATGAACCTTGCGCCTGGGATCTACCTCTAGAGCATCTGGATCTGCCCCTTTGTGGTCTATTTGACACTGGAAAGGACCAATTCTTTGTAAACCTAGGTGGCTGTACTTGTAAAAATCTTTGACAGTTTGCATAGATTTAGCTTTGTCCTCCATTTTCTTTAACACCTCTTCTGCCTTAAAACCAAACAAAGTATCATGCTGTAAAGGTGCATCTAATAATTTAACTTTGACATGAGCAGGCAGATTTTGTTCCTTTAACCAAGCATGCCCCCTAATTACAGAACCTGTAACTGCGGCCCTGCAAAAGGCCTCCAGAGAATCAAAACCACATTGCAAAGTATGTTTTCCCACTTGTTCAGCTGCATGCAATAAATCCTGCATTTCCTTGTTTTCTGCACATTCAGAGTTTAACAACATTTTCTGTTTAAGCAATGTCATGACATGTTGCTGATATTTCAGCATATGAAATTGGCAGTTTAAGGCCCTTATAGCCAAGGTAGCAGATGTGTAAACCTTTTTTCCCCATCTATCCAGTGCCCTAGAATCTCTGCCAGAGGGGGTAGGGTTTTTTGCAGTGGAAGCCTTAACCCCTTTGGGACCCTGTGAAATAGTCTCTGGGTCTGCAGTAGGGTTTTTGAAAAGGAATTTATGAGAGTCAGGAACCCTGTAATAGCTGTCAGGCTTAACAGGAGCTGGAGGTAAGGAGTCAGGGGTCAGACTAGACTCTGAAAACACATCATCTACAATGTCTGACACAGGTGGAATAGCTAGAGACTTTGTTGAGGTAGTAAAAGGAAGTCCCTGAGCCTCTTTTTAGATTCTGAAAAATCTTGGTTCTCCCAGTGGAAATGCTCCCTCATGGTATGCAAGGTTTCCCAAAAGAATAGTCCTCAGGATGAGAAGCTGAAGGAATAGATTCTTCAGCATCAGAATCCTCATGGGGGGAAGTGAATATTCCTGATCAGAAGAGGAATCAGAAGAAATAGAAACCTGATCTGAAGATTCATAGTCTGTCTCTTGCCTAGGCCTCTTATCAGGTGGGGGATGGGAACCCCTGATTTGAGCATCTGTTTTTTGGGCATGGAGGCCTGTCCGTGTGGCTCTTGAGTTTGTTTCTTTGTCTTTGAAGGTGCTTTAGTCTTTGCCTTTGAAGCTGAAGTTGGTTTAATGTATAGATGTTTAGGTCTGAATACACCCTCAGAAGCCGGTGCCTGCTCAGCGGCTCTGGACCCATCTGAGGGAATAGTGTCCGAGGCTCCAAAACCTTGAGTTTCCAGCGGCATAGCGGACTCCATGTGGGAGTCGGTAGTGGCCTGCAACTCTAAAGTAGCAGTTGTCAGGGGCTGCGAAAGTGCCTCACTGAGAACTGGCAAACCGGCGACTGGCTTAGGAGAAGCTTCGTCGTCGGTTTTGGGCCTCGGTTGTCTATCCTTTTCTTTTTCTTTGCGTTTTTTGTGAACTCCGGTAGTCAGATGGCTATCCGACGACATTTTATAATTAAATCTGTGCCCAAAATAGTTTAATGCAAAATCATACCGACACTAAATAGTGCATTGGTTAAATCTAGCACAAAACCGACAACTTGAAAAGTCATGGTCAGGGCCTAGGCAAGGAATACAGTAAGAATGAAAGTCCTTATGAGGTATTTGCTTTCCACAAGAAATACAATTATTAACTTTTTCTGACATCGGTCTGAAGCAAGAAAAAAGTTTCCCCAATGGGGTACTTAGCTTTAATGAAGACTTTGGATCTGAAACTCGAACACGATAATCTCAGGAGTTGGCCGACCAGCACTTGCGAACTGCTTCTGCTTCGGGCACTGCGCAGCAAGAAAGACTGAAGAAAATGCCGTCGGCTGCATGTTTTATTCCCCTGACGACCTGACGTCATGGAAGAGGAGACAGCAACCACCGCAGGACCCAAGACTTTGGAATTCAGGCTGACTGAGGGCAACCTGCCAGCAGGATTACCCAAATGTAATGACTACAACAGTGAAACATGAAGAACATCAAATAAAACACTGCAAGACGTTCAAAGAAGGACTGAGTGTATTTTTCCCTTTAATGAATGGAACTATGACTTTCCATAAATTAAATGGATTACAAGAGTAATGAAGATCGGGGGGGGGGGGTCTGTCAACTTTTTAAGCCTAGCTATGTCTCCAAAATTAATTTGACAAGTTCTGACACTCCAGGATTATTTTTAAGGGATACATGTAGGTGTACACATGGGTGGTCAGGCAAAGTCATACATGCCAGACCAGGGGTAAATTCCTGAATCCCCATCTACTAGTCCAAGTTTATGTTGTTTTATTTATTCTATTTTAGATATATACTCTCATTCCATCTGAGAGGGGTAACATATTTCATGTCTAGACATGGGTACCTGCTTGGTGTTTTGGGCTCCATGAGGCTTCCCAAATTGCTCAAATTATAATCTACCTTTTGTTGTGGTAATGGTGGTCATATCAATAGGAAAATAATCTTATTCTCCTGACATGCATTGGCATTGTAGATCATCACAAAATTACAATGGTGTAGGTGGGTAGTACTTTTCATGCAGGTATGGAGTGTCATACTAAGAGATGTAATTAGGTTAGGGTGAAAGGGGCAACTGCCTTAGGTATAAGCTGTTAGGGAGCTGCAATTGTCAGGTGCCAATGTTGAACAACTACAGTAATGGCATGAATAGCAATACTCCATTTGTAGTAAAAGAGGAAGTCCACAAGCACTTATTGTCTGGTGATTTAACTGTGTCAAGCAGCTTAAGTAGCTTCCTACAGTTTCAATCAGAAGAACTTTTGTTTGTTTGCTCCTCATCTTTGCATCGAGAAGGTGTTGCACAGGCCACCAGATTATCTAGATGTGAGTCTCATACCTCCCACATAAAATACTTTTCTTTTTTTGTGTATCATTAGTGTTTGATGGGCAGGTCTTCCTGTTTTCATTATCACTGTTGTACATGAAATTTATCAATGAGCTGGAATGTATATGCCCACTGAAAGTATCTCAGACTTGAGGATTATAGTAAAGCACTTCCTCAAATATTTGTGTTTCATTTTACTTTCAATAGGAATAGCAACATTTTTGACAGCATCTGTGTACCAGTGTGAGATTCTAAAATAATGTTACCATCCATTTTCTACTTTATAGTATAAATAAAACATGCAATTATGTGAAGTGACTATGAAGTTAATAAGAGTATTAAAGCATAGTCTGTTGCAATGTTAGAGCTCATAATTTCAAGATATGATATATATATATATATATATATAAAAAAGAAATAAAAATACAGAGAGAGAGTGAGTTTTTTTGCTTTAACTTGTTTTTTTGCAGGGGGCAAACCCACCCACTAAACTAAATATATATTTAATATCTGTCTTTGCCTTTTTTCATGTTTGTTTGACCCTGTAATTAGTATAGTTAATTTCTGGGATTACCGGGGCAGAGCCCCCATATCAGGGGATGATGGGGAAGTGAAGCCTCACCTGCAAAAAGCTGGGTTTTTTTGTTTGTTTTTATTTTGCATAATTGCAAATGTAACTTATTAATTTACATTTATTACCTTCTTGTCATGACTTTAGTGACGATTAATGGAAATCACAGATGAGTTTGATCAATGTTTTGTGTTTTGATCAAACTTATCAGCAATAATTCATGATAGCCTCATATCTATCTATCTATCTATCTATCTATCTATCTATAGATAGATAGATATACATATGTGCATATATACATATCACGAAGCTAGAGTTTTCACTGTGTGATACCTAAAACCAGCTGTGACAGAGGCCCATGGAATATATGGAAATGGACCCTAAGGACATCAAGTGTTTCAACTATATATGGGTTCTGAATGTCTATGAATTATTACTTTTTTTAAAGACTTTGTGGATACATTCAGGCCAATAAAGCCAAACCCCACTTGCTGTGGACATACATGTTTCAACCTTCTTATGACCTCTTCAGCATAGCATAAGTGGACTGTTGCTAGTGGGGTTTTGCTTTATTGCCCTGAATGTATTCACAAAGACTTAAAAATAAAAAAAGTAAAAAGTTATGGATATTCAGAAGCCATATAGGTGAGCACTTGATGTTCTTAGAGGTCATTTGCATATATCCCCTGAGCCTCTATCACACAAGGCTTAAGGTATATATGACAAAACCAAACTCATTGCACCTCAGAGAAAAGGGAATTTTCCAGGAAATGGCAATCTTTGATTTAATATATGCAAGTCCAGTTTTTGGTCATTCAAGCTACACATTCCAGAACTCAGTATTTCAAGTTCCAACATTTCAAAAGATTACTTTTTTAAAGCACATTGGGTAAATATAAATGGTGTACATATTTTGTGTTGATATAAGTGAATGCAGTCATGGATATGATGTTTAGCAGAAAGAATTCTGTAACGTTAGAAAAATATGTACTCAGGATAGATGCCTTTCTGAACATCATTGCCCATGGTTTTGAATTTGTACAATTGTCTAGCTGAATGAAACTTCACTTATTTAAGATTATGATAAAATAATAGTTTGCATACTGGTCATCCTACAAAGTGGCCTTAGCTGTGCATGCTTAGAATATAGGTGCATACAGCCTACAACAGATATGCATTCTGTCCAAGACTGTTTCCTCTATCTTGGAACCAATGAGTCCTATTATACCTTCTGGCTAAGTGTGATGCTCAGTTTGAGTAAGTGAACAATAACACTGTGAATGAATGAATGAGTACATAAATTAATGCACATTTCTTTTAGTTTAAATTTAATCTGCAATCCTCTATAACTATAAAGGGACACATTTCCAAAATATTATTTTCAATTTGCTGAACATACATCATCTTCAGATTAAACTCAATGACTATAGCCCAATAAATGTAGTATTATACAATAAACTCATATTAAGACATACATTGAAAAGAACTTACAAAGAATAATGTTCAGAAATAGGTCTTTAATTGGAATACAATATTAGTAAGATATTCTATTAAATTAGATAACATCAACTGGAATGTTTTTATGCAAATTTATCTTACCGTGAAGGAAAGAATGCCTTATGGGTAAACATATGTAAGTAGTGATGAAACATTTATGAATGGTATAACTCACCAAAAGTGCTGTAAAAATACATTGAATTCATTCTGCCCCGCTAGCACTGAGACTTTGCCTAAGAATATGATATTCAACAAGTGGTGTCTCCATTTATTCTTTTGGTGGTTTATTTTGCTATCACATACAACTTAATTAATATATTTATTTTTATCCTAGCAGTGCAGGATTTGTGCACAAAGCTTATAAAAGCTGTGCATCAGAAGTGCCATATATTACATGGAAGCTTAATGGAGGAAATGAAATTGGTGTATTCTAATAGTATTGTCTTGGTTATGAATTACATACAAAAGGTTAAGAAATAATGCTGAAGCAGGCGTTTATACGGTGACAAATTGTTTTATCTCTTGGGTTCATGCATTTCATGGAATTACTGCATTTTCATATTTCTTCCATTACTTGGCATAGCATGACCATTCATGAGTGAACAGCTTTGCCATTAATCATAGAATAAATCATTTATGTGCATGACACAGTAAAGGGCTCATGAAGTTTATTTGAAATTCTTTTCAAGGTAATGGCCAAATTAAAAGCAACGCTAGTACTCCAAGAAAAAGTGACTGATGCTATACATGTTTCAGGCTAGCTTAGCAAATGAGAAATAATTCAGATTCTGAAATGTAGGGAAAAGCCAGGACTCAAAAATTCATTTTTAAAGTTTATGATATACTATGGTGTGTGTGTGTGTGTGTGTGTGTGTGTGTGTGTGTGTGTGTGTGTGTGTGTGTGTGTGTGTGTGTGTGTGTGTATGAGTGTGTGTATGTGTGTGTGTGTGTGTGTGTGTGTGTGTGTGTGTGTGTGTGTGTGTGTGTGTGTGTGTGTGTGTGTGTGTGTGTGTATGAGTGTGTGTGTGTGTGTGCTCTCATGTGCAAAGCACAAAGGGATGAACGTATGTGTTTATGTGTGTGTGTGTGTGTGTGTGTGTGTGTGTGAATGCACGTTTTGCAGTGGTGTTCAAGAAAAAAAAATCTGGTTTGTCAAAGCCTTCATAAAAGAAGGCTATAGTTTTATTTATTTTCATTTATTTCAATATATCAACTGAACTGCTATCATATCACTCATATGTGAGACCATTATTTAACTAATTAGCTTTCATCAATTATCTGGACAGTTTTATATATGCTTTTAAAAGACAAAAAAGATTAAAACCTAGTTAGGAAAAAAAATCACTTATGTGACTCTTAGAGGAAAATAATGCAGTTGAAGTATCAGAATATGGGCTGAGACTGATTAAGTTTTAGTAACCCAATAACATGATGTTGTCACATGCCAGTGCCACGAGCTCATTGATGTGCAACACTTTCATGCGTTAAGTACAGACACATATGGAAAACAGGCATAAAGACATACACAATGTGCATTTGCTTACATTCTATGCAAGCACTGTTACCTGCACTGTTGTCACATTACTAGGTAGTGAAATTGCCACTTATTAGCAGTGTTACACATTTACTATTTTTACTTATTTATCCTTTGTTGACTAGTTAGCCACACCAGGCTACTAGCCTCTTTTCAGGGAAACCCATGGTGGTAGAGGTAGTATTTACACTTCTAGAGGGAATTTGGCTGGGACAGTCAGGAACATCCCTATTCTTAGGTTCATAGGTTGTTGCTAAATTAATGACCACTAGGGCGCTTACAAGCCTACCTGCACACCCCAAGCCATTCAAGTCCCTGAGTATCATGGACAGCTATATGGGGCAGGGTAGGGAATGTTAACAGGGATGTAACTAAGGATTTGTATGGGGGTGTTAGTACAATACTTTTCTTATTGATAGCCCCTGTCCATAAGGGACATGGAGATCAGACTGATGGTAAATTACAATTTCCTATCCAACTGGCAAGATTTCACTTGAATAGGTCAGGGATGAACTTTGTTTTACATGCATGTACAACTTATTCCATAGTGACGAGATACTTTAGGACACATATCTGTCTGTCCAGTATGTTCTATTTATTTCACAAGTTAGGTTCACATCCCTGGATCTAGTGTTTCTGGTGCTGTTTGCTTCGTACAAAAGCAAGAGACCTCTCAGGGGAGGGTCTTTGGAAGCCCTGTAAGCTAGGCAAATATCCCCTCTTAGCAGCCTGTAGGAAACTCAGTATGGAGACAGAACTTTTAGGTGATCAAAATTGGACAGGGTATTCATGCCCTAAATTCTGCTGATGAGAAACTTTGTGGCTGTTCCAACTCTTGCAAGTGTCTGGTTAGATACATGCCAAATAGGCTATTGTATTCAATGATAGGTGTGATAAGGACCCAGCAGAGTAGTACCATAGCTTCCTTGGATCTAGATGCCATATACTTACTTATACGTTGGCCAGCATAGAATGCTTTTCTTATTATCTTAGCTGCAGGTTGGTAAAAGGTCAGATCACTATACATATATGTTTCCAGATCCATTATTATTGGGTCATCTCATAGGCGTGTTTTTATCAATGGAGTATTTAACTTTGGTTGACAGTTTCCCAAAGGGCATTGTAATGAGTTTTTTGGCATTGGGTTTTAGGACATGGCTTTGGCACTAGTCATCTGTCTGTATTAAACCCACTTGCAAGATATTCATGCCTTGAGGGCAATCTATAATAGCTCCCAATTTACATTCATCTGTGAACTTGGGGAGCCATTTAGAGCTGCTAGATTAGACAGTAGGGCTCCTAGATCAGCAAGGAAGAGGCCTAAGGGAAGCAGCAGCATGGGGAGAGAAAAGAACCATGCAGAGGTTGGAGGAGAAAAGAGAGAATGTGGAGGAAACATTTGTTCAATATGGAGCTTCAGAATGTATACAACGATTCTTGTGTGGTGGCCATCACAAAAGAACAGCATTTAGTTGACTACATGGTAAAGGAATAAGTGAGACTGTTGAACTTATGCTGATAACACACCTAGTGTCAGGAGGCTTTTGCAGATTACATAATTGGTGTCAGAAGGGCTTTTATGTGATGTTAAAAATAATTGAGCAGGATGATCTAGGCCATAGTTCTGCTGTTTCATTAGGTGAGATATCAGATAACTTTTTTGGAAGTGCTGAGGATGATAATGTGGAAAAGGAACCAGGTGATGTGGCATCGGAGAATTCATTGGTTCAAATTAATGCAGCAGTGACATAAAGTAAACAAGGAAAGTGGCAACAAACTGAGAAGGTATCTAGTTTTGTGGCAGCATATAATGCAGAAACTCAAACATATGCAGTAGTGACAGCAGGCAAAAAAGGAGAGCAGCAGTAAACTGTAAGCAAAACTGTTTTAAAAAGAATACCAGCTGTGAGAGTAGGAACAAAAAATAACTGTATAACAAACAGGTATTAGGCATGGGACAACTTGTTAACTGTTCTGGGTTTTAAAGCCCGAGAAATTCAGTTTATATATATATATATATATATATATATATATATATATATATAAATAAAAACCCGTAGGCGGATTGGACATTCTCAATTGGCCCTAGGTGTGAGTGTGTATATGTGTGTGCCTTCTGTGTGCTGGGGCAACCCCTAACCGGGATAAGTCAAAAGGAGATGATATATAAATATATATATATATATATATATATATATATATATATATATATATATATATATATATATATATATATATATATATATATATATATATATATATATATAGATATATATATATAGATATATATATATATATATATATATATACATATATAATTTTTCTTAATAATCTCAGCATGTTTGCAAGGTGCACTGCAGTGCACAAACATGCCTTATATAATAAAAAAAACTTGAAAAATCAAATATTAATATCATGAGATAGAAATGTATTACAGGAACCTGCATGCAGTATTTACAATGGTACACTTGTGCTGTTGCTAATGTGGAAGGGCTTGGAAGCATGTAGTATCCAGTTTGTGAGCATGGATCCCTGTGCAATTGAGTTGGAGATACTGAATAGCATAATAGGGTAACTGTGTCCGCATATCCCCTCTGTGTAGGCACACAGCCATATTGGTGGCCACAGAGGAGGTAGCTGACATAAGAAGAGGGCATGTTCAATAACATCTGAGCTGATTGGAGCTTAGCTGTGCCTGTTTGCACTGCATGCCACCATGCCAAGCGTGGAAGTTTGGAGGAGAGGGCACTGACTGTTAAGCAATATTTACCTACAGGGTACATGCTTACTCAGTGTGCCACAGTGTGCAGAGTGTCTAAAAGGCCAATGATGTATTAATTAGTGATGATCCTTGCTTAACTTAAACTAGGGCCATTAAATTATGTCAATGATATATTAGGTAGGTGCTCTGCATCATAGGTAGCCAATCATTCAAGCAGCACCTATAGTAGATCACTATAAAGTATGCATACACCCTACAATCCAATTTTTCCCCAGACTCTGCACCATTCGAGTACAGACTTCGGAATTTTAACTGACAGAATTCTAGAGGCTGCTGCAGTTCTGCTGCATTTGTATGTGTTAGATGCTGAAATCAATGCTGCTCCTGACAATAAGCCTAGGCAGAGAAAGAGGAGAGTGTTCAGGCCTAGAGTAACCTTCCAGGAGCTACATGAGCTGAAGATTGTAGAGTGCTACAGGGTGGACAGGGAAATACTACAAGAACTAATTGAACTCTGCCACCCTCAATGCAGGCCCAGAGCCAACAGAGGGGAACCAATCCCAGTGGAAACAAAGGTATGTGTAGCCCTTCGGATAATAGCCATAGGTACCTTCCAAAGACCAACTGGGGACATGATGGGGGTCTCACAGGCATCAGTATCCAGGATACTCCACCAGTTCCTGGATGCCATGCTACCATCCCTGACGTGAGGACCAGCAATATGCAACACTTATTCTATGTAGCACACTACCCTGAGGTACTGGGTGCCATATATTCACATATCTGGTGGAGCCCTGTAGTACTCTCCAGCCACATGTGCACATATGTTCACAGTATGTGTCATGCTACACAATATGATCCTGCGAACGCAGCTGCATTAGGATCAGCATAAGGAAGTGATACGCAGCCCTCTACCAGTGCCTAGGTCACCACAGGCACACTCACAGGTGGACTCGGAAGAGGAGCCACCTGATGATGTCCCTGTAGGCAGATGTAGGCATGCCCAGTATGCCCTGGCATTGGCTAAGAGACAACGCATTGTACATACACTGACAAACTAGGGCCTCAGGGACTGACACCTCACTCCCACTCACATACATATAATAAAATAGCTGATTCCAGGCAACCCACACAATCTGTACCTATCCATGTATTGACTGTGTACCACTTGCATCACACATAGTCAGCCATGAGCTACAGTTCTGGCAAATGCTGCATTCTCAAGGTAAGTCTCTATCCTACACACTAATTGTATGGATTACTATAATAAAGTATCATATTTATGGATCTGCTGCTGTTATGCAAGAAATTATAGTGGGATATTTGTTCAGATTTAACATCCACATGGGACAAATGATATCCAGTCCAATAGTATGTGTTCCTTAATTTTCACTAGGTCTCATGGTTGGAATATTCTCAACGTCAGGCAAGGGAGATGTTAAACCGTGGGCTGACATGATATTTGGACTACTATCTACCCAAGCTGATCATGTGCTGTTGTCCCCCCAACCCCAACACAGTGGTGTACCCATATAACCACTTTAACAGAATATCAGCTATGGTATATCAGTGGGACAGGCAATCTCAGGGGTCTTCACGCAGGAGAACAATGTATATATGTATGCTGTTGAAATTCTTATGGATGACCCCTCTCTGTCTAGTGACCTGTGTGGCTGAGTGGAATAGAGAAGCTAGCATGAATGATATTATTGATAGTTCTAATCTGGAACTACTTACATCTTTTGCATGTGAGGTAGTAGTATGTTGGTGTTTTCACAGAAAGTCATACTTCCCAACCTTTTACTGCTAGAAATATGGACAATGTCAGAAAGATTGGGGGGGGACAAAGGCCCAAACATAGGAACGGAGTTTAAATATTGGTCACATAATCCTTGCTGGAAGTAAAGGTGTTGCAGTAATACATGTATTCTGATGGATACAGAGTCTGACACACAATTTTTTGTCTGTAGTTAGTAGAATGTATCAATGTCAACATTCAATAAAGCACCAGAAATCCAGAAATGTGTGAGGAACACACCAAACATATGAAGCAAAACTCTGGACATTCTGTGAAAGTCAGGACAGTTGATAGGTATGTTGACTGTCAGTCTTTTGGTGGTGTAACATTACGAACCCCAGTCACATATTTACTACAGCAGACAGCTGCGGAATGATGTAGGTATTTTGAGTGAGGTGCAGTACCGCAGAAACAGGAACAGATGTTAATGTCTGTAACATACAAAATCCCATACTGGAATACAAATAGGTATGGCCTGGAGTCACATTATAAGTACTGACGGTCCCACTGGGAATGCCATTGCAATTCTGTTGGCCCTTCATTGAAATGACCTATTATGTATAAATGAATATACAAACAAGCATATATGCATACATATCCATCTGTCAGTAACTGTCTCTCACATGCATAGTATATATCGCTATGTAGTGCTAAATATATATATATATATATCTATATATATATATATAGCTATATATATTAAAATGATACATGTACTCCCCCATATATCTACAGAACATATATATATATATATATTTTTTTTTTTATATATGTATATATATATATATATATATATATATATATATATATATATATATATATAGATATATATATCATACACACACACACAGCTACATTTATATATACATCCCTGTTATATACAGAAATATGTGTGTAGATGTCTGCATTGTCTGACATACTCTAATAATGGTGAGTAAACTGCACTATCACACAGCCATAATATTGCTCAAAGGATCAGAAGTAAGGACACAGCAGTACACAATCCACTTACCTAAAGACCCCTATGCCTGCTGGATGTCACCAGGGAGACAGACAAAGGAGAGCAGGTGGTGTAATGTATAATGGTGTCAATGCAGTTATGGACAGGGCACATTGTCCTTGCCCACAGTGTCACCTAGCTAACTGCAAGCAGCCACATATGGCCATACTGGTAACTATACACACATGGCTAGGATTACATTAGTTCTTACTGCTAGGATACCAGATGCAGATAACAGTATACACCTATATCACTCTGCAGGCCACAGATGCTGTTCAACACAAGCCTAGTTTGTGTAATGCATATGTACTGTGCCTGCAATCACCTATACAAAAGACTGAACCTGTGGTGTGTTCAATATGTACTGTGATTTGTAGTGTAAAATTCTAGATAGTTAGGGGTTCAAATCTCTCTACAGCCCACTTGGTGTGTGTGTGCATGTATATACCCCTGAAAAGCAATGCATATGCCCTCATGAGCTATCCACATTCAATGGTTATGCACATTTTGGCCTGTAACTTGCTTCTGGCTTCTACACTGCCCTATTCTACAAGGCCTGATGATGTCAGCTACCTTAAGAGTAACAGCTGAGAATGTTGTAGTAAGACGTAAGCTGTGGGGTGTGCAATAAGTAGTGTAGTCTATAATGTTTAAGCCTAGAGAGGTACGGGTTCTAATCCTACTCTGCCCAACATGGTGTGTGTGTGTGTGTGTGTGTGTGTGTGTGTGTGTGTGTGTGTGTGTGTGTGTGTGTGTGTGTGTGTGTGTGTGTGTGTGTGTATCCATTTGGCATATGTATTTTAACCTATGTATAGATGACATATGTATGGTTTTATATATTTTATTTGTAGCAGGTGATGTGCCCCCCAAATGACTGAACACAACAGCTGATATCAAAAAGCATTATATGTTCTAAGCTGACAGTACTAGCAGACATGAGTTGTGCTGCGTGCGAGTACTACTGTGATTTGTAGTGTGTACCAGTACATAGATGAGTATTCTTATCTACATACAACCAACTTGCAGTATATATGTGCATGCAGTGAGTGGAAGTGGTGCTACCCTAAATGTGGCCATGTTTGTATGTGAGGCTGTTACAGCAGTATACATCATGTTATGGGGCCATTGCACATGCAAACTTAACTTACATAATGGCCATACAGCCCTCACAATCAGAGACATCTGTATACCCCTCAGTACAGGACCGGCAAATATTGCTCCATTCAAAGAGGGACTCAGGCAGACACTGTGTGTTGAGATAACAGCTGCCCAGCCTGTCAAACAGATAGCATGTGCTGAGATGCACTGAGGTGCTCTGTGTACCATTAGGCAGGGTCTGTTTCAAGGGTGTATTTATGTCTGCTAGAAATGTTTCCCACAAGCATGTAGTAATAACGTTACATATTAGGTTATTGTCCTTACAGTGAGCCATCCATCTACTATGCTCCCTACAGATAGACAGCATATGCACTCCAGCAGGGTCACACCTTGTCCTGTAGCACACCTTATCACACATTATGAATACATGAGTACACTGACTGATGCCATTGTCCTTGGTAGACTGTCATACAGATGTGAATCTAGGGAGCCATGCACTTATACTGCTGTATCTTGCTGAAGTCATATTTCTGCTGTGCTCTTATGCCATGCTGTGCTGCTTCACTGCTGCAGTGTGTCTATAGGTTATCCCCTCAGACTCCTGCAACAGAAACTTACACAGGTCTGTGACATACATGGCATTGTGTAACAAAACTGCCAGTACAACATCATACAACATAAGGTCCAAAAAAGTGTGTTGTGTACTCATGACACATGGCAGCATATGGTATATGTTGGTGACCACTACAAGTGGCATGCAAAACAATACTGCATTACACAAGTACATGTCAAGTAATATAGTCAACCTGTGCATCAGACACATAGCTTCATTCCACTGCATTGATCGGAAGGATGACTTGGATGTGGCATAGGTATCATCATTTGCACAGGGTGATGTGTGGGGGTGCTGAAAGCCTAGGCTGGCCCAAACAGTTGATCGCATGTGTGTGAGTCAGCAAGGGTAGCGGGTTAGATGGGGCATGGACAGGTGCCGTGTGTGTCTGTAGGTGACCTGCATGTGACAGTGGTGTGTGAGTGTGCGGATATACACAGTCAAGCTCAGTGCTAGCCATACACATGTGCATGTTGCCAGCTGTGGACCATACATAGTAGAGTTAATAGTTCACCATCTTTGGCTCTGAACATGGAAACTGGCTCTGCTAGGAGTTGCACTGGCACAACCATGCCCATGGTCAGATGCAGTGCTAGTACCTGATGGTGACTGCTGTCTGCTGGGACAGTGTGCCCCATGGGACCACCCAGGACCATGTGCCCATGGCCTAGCAGGTCATGGTGTGGACAGCACACTCCTCTCTATAGCACTGGATACACTGCCACTATGACAGCATAACTGTGCATGGCAGCATGGACTCTCAGCAGATGGTGGTGTTGACCTATGTCCTCAGGTCTGATGCTCAACTCCAACCACAAATTCCAGCACAGACAATGTGTGGTCCAAGACAGACACTGTCTCAGCCCACTGTATGTGCACTGCATTAATGAACTGATCCTGGGTGTCCCCAGTGTGGTGGAGGCAGTCATGGATGGCAGACTGTGCTGCATCCATTACTGTAAGCATATGTCTGATGCTCCATTCAAATGTGTCGGTGCCTCCATGACAGCCCAAAACATGCGCTGAGTGGCCCGTGATGTCACACCTGCAACAAGTGGTGGATCTACAGCAATACTCCTATGAGCACCCCTGTTAGTCCGCCTGTATGGGACCTCACCAGGTCTCTGGCCATGGCCATTGTCTACAGTCACTAAAATCATAGATGCCACACTGGCCTGTTCAATGTTTCCACCTTTTGACTGTCCCATACATAAGGCCTGTGCATACTGGGTTTGTGTCGGCATACTAACAGTGTGGTAACAATGGGGACAGAAGAGGTATGTCAACCTCTGGGACAGATTCAGCCCCCAAAAACCCCACCTGTGCCACACTGTGGCCACATTCATCATCAAAACCTAAAGAGACACTGACATCAGGTGGTGTGGGGGAGAGACCCCAACCCCCACGGTCAACTGTGGAAACCAAGATAAAAGCAGTACATTACTACCTGCATTAGTATGTATGGAAATCCACAAAGAGTCATAATGAGGATCCACAACTCCATTACCATTCTCACATCTTCTCATCTCTGCTTTCATGCACAACTGACTTCCCCACAACAACATATACATTTGAATCAAGGCCTTTATAACAAGCATGTCAGGTAAATCATGTGACACTTGGTCAGTGCAATGTACCTTTTAGGTATGCAGTATGACACTATACCTGATAACACAGCACATAAAACCCAGTACACCTATCTTAACAAATACATACCAATACAACTTTCTATGCCTAAGGTATGTACCATCAACCTTTTGGTATGTGCAAGGCATGTCAGATTAATTGCCTCATTTACACCAAGAAGCTTATTTGCACTGAACTATAACTGCAAAAGTGTTTTCGACTGGTTCAACTACACTCCTGTGAGTAACCACTCTAGGAAACTTGGATAACTCTTCCAGACTGGAACATACAAACATTCTAGTCTGGTTATACTCAACATTACCTGTACATAGGGTATTATCCTGGCTCTTACCCTTAATATTATATGTATGTTCCATAACAAAATCAAGCTTACCAGATGAAGGACCACAGCTTTTTACAACTCCTGACAGACCTGTAAAAAGGTGAGGGTGAGGTAATTTCAGTACCACCGCATATTGCAGCACAAGGTAATACCTGCATATATCTCACAGGTAGTGTAGCTACTGTGTTACCTGATGTATTGCTGACATTCTTTGTATGAGTGCACAAACAAGCTACCCCCACAACATCACATTGACCTGACACCCACATAAAGGTATGTACAGCCTGACAGAATGACTACTACAGTATTACAATGGTGACCACAGTAAGTTTACCTGCATGCTAGTCTGCTATGGACACTGTGGCACCCACCTCCACAATGCATGGTATGATAAATGCCTGAGAGTTGTAGTGTGTCTCTAGGTTCACCAGGAATTCCTCAGTGGCCATGTGTGGTTGTTCCATTGCAGCTCCTCCACAAGTGATGGCATAATTCCTGGCTACATCAGCTGCTTTTCATCATGCAGCATTCAGCATATCCATAGTGCAGTGTCAAATCTGCTCATATGCCCTGTCCTGTTGCCAGTCTTATTCACATCCCAGACAAGGTCTGCCCACAATGCAGCCCTCTGTTCCCTGTTATGCCTCCCACTGGATAGGAGGATGTGATGATGCTGCTGTAGTCCTTGAAATATTATTTCATTCTATGCATCTGAGAAGGGAGCATGCCTTCTTTGATACATTAGTCCTGAAACACACCAAAAGGTAAACACATTACAGGATCGAATACATGGATGTCCACTATGTACAGATACAGCAAGAAAAAATGAAGAGCACTATCTACTGCTTGATATCACACGTCATACCCCACAGTGTGACAGCATACTACGTGTGTGGATACAACCAAGATAGTATCATTATTGATGTAGTTCCCTGTGTGCCATGAGAGATTCTGCTGTATGATCTTACACCCAACACTCCAGTCCACAATGGTGTGTTCCCTAAGGCCAGACACCCAAGAATATGTCATAAGACCATTGCCAGACAAATAGCAATGTGCTATTATGACCACTATATTGGGACAGTCCAACAACAGCTGTGTACCACAATGGCAAAAGACAATGCAACCCTAATATATTTTACATCCCCTGTATTTGTAATACAGCAGGGTATCAATCAGACAGGCTTACTGCTGTAGTCCCTATTCCCCATACCTCTATCCTCCCATCTGCATCCCGTTATACACAAAAAACAGTTACATATCTGGTGGAGTGCAGTACTCCTCTGTTGAAATGTGCTACTAGTATTGTTTCACAAAGGTGTGCTGTGTGTGAGGAAAATCTCATACAGAATGTTTGCCCATTAGCCAGCTGCTTGCATTTTAACATAATGCCCATTAGCATGTAAATGCCTGTAAACCAATTTATGACTCTGATATGTTAATTGCAGCCAAAACAGCTGAGTTGCACTTTCATTAGCCAATGACATGCAACCACTGTGCAATATATAAGGCATTTATGTAGAACAGGACCCCTTTCTTAGCTGCTGAGATGGGCATTACTGGGGTGAGGAGACTATATCATCATAGAGGGTAGGTCTGTAGCAGAAACCTTTACATAGAGCTGTGTGTACCACAGGCTGCAGCTGCTGCTGCAGGTAATAGACATAGGCAGTGAGTGTGAACACTTTGGAGGACAACAAGCTGTAGGTGTATCTGTGTCAGCTGTGTCAGCCTTGTTGTAGAGGCAGAGCCAGGGTGAGTGTATCCTTTTCAGTCCAATTACAGCATGTGTTTAATGTACGTATGTTGGGCAATTATGTTAATAACAGAATACTAGGTGGCATATAGTGATGCTATACGGATGTGTGATGTGTGTTCCTACCTGCTGGGCTTTGACTTCCAGCAGGGAAAAGCAGTTATTTACTTTGCAATGCTTTGTGTGGATAATGAATGCATGAGACATTTATTAATTGCTGTCTTCACAATAATGCAATTGAAATGCAACACTACACTGGATTTGAACCCAAGACTGTCAGTGACATAATATACTGTATGTGACTCATTTAACAGATTGAGCTACTGAGTCACTGCTACAGTGGGTGTATTTGCAAGACATATGTGTACATACATTTACTACATCCATCAGTATGTGCATGGCTTTATATGGATGATTTCTGTACCAGTGTCCCAGATGAATATGTATTTTGCCATGAATGCCTTACCAGGTGACTTTCTACATGTTGCTGACAAGAGGGCACATTTATCTGCTATCACAGGCCTCAGTTACATCCATTATCATGTGTTTGGCTGTCTAGTAGTGTACTATTGCACCAGAGTCCAAGGTACACTCCCATTTATTCCACTACTTTTTATTCCAGTTTGTGCTGTGCAGCACAGTGTGCAGCTCCAATGAAACAAATCTAATGACTGTAATTGGTACTTACTATATTTTGTTTAAACCATCTGCTTAAAGTAAGAGTTGTGTGGTGTGGCAGGTTCATGCAGTGTGCTGCAGGTATGTTGGGTTCAGATTTGAAACACGGCAGAGGTGTTTGTTTTGTACATATGTCATACCATGTTGAAAACACATGTCATTATAGCTCTATTTAGCTGAGCTAAGCGAAGCTGCACAAAATGGAACATCGTGCAACTCTGCACTAAAACATATAAAGAAAAGAAAAAAGGAGAGATAGGGAAGTGGTGAAATGGGGAAGAGCAGAGGGAAAAACATAAAGACTCCAGAATTAATGAACTTGCTCCACCTCAGAAAATCCAAATCCCTCAGAGCTACGCGCTCGAAGGATCTGAACCTCTGCACAGAAATAAACAGAACATGTTGGAGGGATAGATTCATAACTTAGAGGCTCCCCTTGCTCCGGAATAGAATCCCAGTCCATGTTAGGCAGAGCCCCTCACTGACTCTCTTCAAGAAGAATCTTGATGAGTGGATGGGGGATCGTAGGTTTACCCCGGGGATTACTTCAGTGTCACTACTAGACAGAGGCACGGTAAACTAACCTTAAAAAGGGCACGGTAAACTCGGATCAAAGGATGGCGAAAGCCAAACACACTCAGGCTAGGCTTACAAATGCCTCAGGGCAGATAGCCTAGTATGAACCTATGAACCTATAAGACAGGGAGTGATGTGCAGGAAGGGTGTAGGAAAGAACCATAGCTATCCATTTCTTGTACAGCAACAACTGTACACTTTGTGACAGAATTTGTAGATTAATTTGAATTCTCAAACCAAAAAGAGATGGGTGAGGACAACATAACTATGTTGTCAAGCTAGTTGGATCAAATTATGTGTGCCCAGTGGACAAATGTGCGAAATGGAGAGCTATGTATGGGACGATATTTTTCATTTGAGACAGGTTCCCATTTTTTTAAGGTGAGAGTGGAATGTTGGGCAAGGGACATAGATATATGTGGGGGAGGTAAGTTGGGTAGGTGAGGATGCATTTGGAAACAGACAAGACAGACAAGGCAGCAGACAGGGCAGTGTGTGACACACAAGGGGATGAACACCTTAGATAGGGAGGGTGTTGTGGAATCCGAGTCCCACGTGCCTCCAGATGGCAGCAGTGTGACTCTTGTCCCCACCCATGGGACTGTTGACATTGTTCCATCACTGCCCAAGGGTGGCTGTGCTGGAGACTTGGCACCATGGTGAGGCTGCTCCACCAGGGTGGCCAGCATGCCCTCAATCCGATGCAGATCACAGTCATAGCCATGATGGACTATCCTGAGCACCAAGACTGGCAGCTCCACATTGATGATAACACCCACTCCACCACCACTTCCAGAGGGGGGGCGGGCTGGGCCCCATCCCCTGGGGTGGTAATGCCCGATGCTACAGGTAGAGCAGGGGCAGCAGAAGGGCCACCACTGGTGTGAGTCCCAAACATGCTGGGACCTGATGCCACAGCCATTTGAGGCAAGGTAGGGGGATCAGCCAGAACCAACCTACCTTGACGTGCTGTGGTAAATGAGGTAAAACAATACATTACAGTTAGTAATAACCAAACCAATGTTAGTATTAACAGAATTGAACATATAATGTATAACTTGCAACACAACATTAAGTAAAATAACAGTATAGTAACAGCATTCCAGTAAAACCATAGGGCCAAAAATACAGTTAGTTTAACAAATATGTTAATATTGCATCATAATAAAACATAACAATAGTCAGCTACATTCCAGTATATAGTTAGTTTAACAAAATATGTTATTACTAAATAATAATAAAACATAATAATAAAACATATCAATAATGGAACACATTTTTCCAAAATATAGTTAGTTTAACAAAATATGTTAATATTAAATCATAATAATAAATAACAGTAATAAATAAATGAAGGTAAGGAGTGGGGGGGGGGAATTCCATTACTGGCATTGCAGATTATATCCCTCGATACACTGAAATATATAATCTACAAGTGTGTAGTATCAGGTTCGACTACAGTGACTACAATTCTTCTATAACTGATGTGGCATATACATACCTCTGATGCTGTTAGCATGGGTCAGCATTGGCCAAGCAGTAACAAATGCAGGTACACCACTACACAGAACAGTTTTACATGATGTGGACTTTCATAAATACCCAGGTGTTCTGTTAACAGATTTGGTAATACATTGCATTCCAGGTAATAAATTATTTGCTAATCATGTGACAGTAATGTTGGGCTAGATGTTAGTAAGGTGGCTAAAGTGTTTACCTCACAGTCACAAGACAGATGGATAAGGCAGTTTTAAATACATTACAAGAAATTGTGACACTTGAGAAGCATGTTTTTGTACAGTAAGTAAACTATAGACAGCTGTCATACCTTAGTTGGCAGGCATGGGAGTAGAATCCAATAGTTTTGACTGCAGGGGACATCTGCAAATAATGTAATAATTGACTGCAGCAACTTAGCACAGACATGCAAGGGATACAGCCATACTGGGATTACACAGCTTCATTTATGACTCAATGATGATGACAAACATATTCTTGGCACTCATTTTAACATTCTGTGAAATCTAAACACACTATCTGTTCATAATATGGACCACCTCACCCATAAATTTACTGTGTTCCTGGTGAGAGAGAAAATGTGAGCATTATGTGACTGTTTTGCACTTTTAAAAAAGTTATCTGTTGCTTAATTTTACCTGTAGGCTAACACACTCAAGTGTGCTAGCCGTTTAAAAGCATTTATAGCATTTACTGTCTGTTTTTCTTCTGTTTTCTGCAAAAAAGAAAAAAACAAAAAAAAATCTTGTTTTCCCACCTTACTGAACTAGAATAGTCCAGTCTTCAGAGTTTGCTGACCTCTGGGCTTTGTCTTGGTTCCTGTGCTATTCCATATCCTTATTTGGATAAAAGGAAGCGTCTTTGTTCACCAGTGGGAGTGGGGAGCACTGAGCGGCCTGTTTGTCCCTAGAGGAGTGGTTCCAGCCAGAAACTTGTAGTCTATTGGCCATTTTGGGTCAATTCCTAGCTCTTTTCAGCCCCCTGTAATAAAGCCCGCTTTAGCGAGCTTTTTTGCTTGTATTCAACTCAGCACAGCTCCTCGTGGTGTCCTGCAGAGTTCTACAAGCAGCAGAGAGCAAAAGAGTGACTTTTTCCTGATTTAAGTATTTTTTCTGGCTTTTGATTATTTACTGCTTAGCGACTGCATTTTCACCTGTTTATACAGCTCAGCATTCTATTTAAACTGTTTTTGTGTTGATTAACTGTTTTGCACTTTTAAAAAAGTTATTTGTTGTTTAATTTTACCTGTAGGCTAACACACTCAAGTGCGCTAGCCGTTTAAAAGCATTTATAGCATTTACTGTCTGTTTTTCCTCTGTTTTCTGCAAAAAAGAAAAAAACAAAAAAAAAATCTTGTTTTCCCGCCTTACTGAACTAGAATAGTCCAGTCTTCAGAGTTTGCTGATCTCTGGGCTTTGGCTTGGTTCCTGTGCTATTCCATATCCTTATTTGGATAAAGGGAAGCTTCTTTGTTCACCAGTGGGAGTGGGGAGCACTGAGCAGCCTATTTGTCCATAGAGCAGTGGTTCCAGCCAGAAACTTGTAGTCTATTGGCCATTTTGGGTCAATTCCTATCTCTTTTCAACCCCCTGCTATAAAGCCCACTTTAGCGCGCTTTTGCGTGATTTAGCACGGAGTTGCCCATAGAGCACCATCGGGCAGCGCCGGTTAAACAAGGTTAAACTGTTTCTGGCTCCGTAAAGTCTGCTTTTCAATTTTTCCCTTAGAACTTCTCTACTTGCAATCTAAACAGTCTATTCTCTATCTCAAAAGCTCAGCACTTGCTCCTAAAGCATTTTTATATAGGTAAAGCTCAGCACTTGCTCCTAAAGCATTTTTATATAGGTAAAGTACTTGTATACTAAACAAAGTACTACATTAGCCTAGAATCCCCTTGAGTACCCATTTCCCTATAGGTCCCTTCTGACTCAGTTACACAGCAAACTTTATCACTTTTTCTAGCATGTCGAAGGGTCAGTTGCTAGCGTCCTCTCCTGTTCAGCTGGTAAACCTGGGCATCTTGAGGCAATGTTACAATTGCCTCATGTACACAGACAACCCACTCCTTCTCCCACAAAACACAAATACATGTGAGAGATGCAACTATATAGCCAAACTGGAGGCTGAGCTCTCTCAACTCAGGACTGGCAAGACCAGACAGGAGGAGAAGGAAACCACGCACACCACAAACCCAGTTTCACATAAAACTATCACAACTGCAAAACAAACACATAAACACACAAAGACATACTGAGGCACTGATCAAAAATCTACCAAAACTACAGAGGCCTCCAAAGCAGACACCCAAGCAACTGCCACCTCAAGACATAAGACATGCAACACATAGTTCTCAAAGTCAGTGTGCTAAACAGTCACAGCCCTTAAGGCCAAACACAATGCCAGACACACTTGTTATAGGTGACTCCATAGTCAGACACACTGACATCCCACTCACCAGACTGAACAAGGAAAAGATCACAGTAAGCTGCCTGTCAGGCGCTAGAATCCGCCACATAACACAAGCACTCAGGTCACTCCACAGCAAGTACAAGTATGACTCAGTCATTGTCCATGCCGGTGTGAACGACCTGAGACGTACCTCCCTGGACTACACGAAAAGAGACATAGAGGAGCTCTCAGATTATGTAGCCCAGGCCGATATGACCCTGACCCTGAGCAGTATCCTACCCTCACCAAGAATGATGCCACAATACAGAGACAAAATGATCAGCTTTAATAATTGGCTTAATTACTGGTGTCATTCTAAGGGGATCCAATGTCTGTCTGCCTGGGATGACATGCTTGACAAGCCACGCTGCTTCGTAAGGGACGGCTTGCACCTGTCACCCCTGGGCTTCCGGATATTGGCAAAGGCTCTTGCCACCCCCATAGTGCCTTTTTTAGGCAAGGCTCAAATGATAAACCTACCGCCCTAGAAAACAAAAATGGAGAAAAACTAAGGGTAATACTGCTCAATGCCAGAAGTTTAAACCTCAAGATGCACGCCCTCGAAGCCCACCTCAGTATGGAGAACATCGATGTCTGTGCTGTGACTGAAACCTGGTTCAAGGCTCCTGAGAGCACCCCAGCATTATCAGGTTATACCTCATATCATGCGTTCCAGCCCCAAAATCCGGACCGAATCACAAAAGGAGGGGGAGTATCTATATTCATAAAGGATACCCACACCTCCAGGTTAGTGGCAACGCACGAAGCATCGGAGACCATCCAGGTGCAATTAACCATAGGTAAAACTGCCCTACAGTTTGTAACATGCTACAGACCACCTTCTCAAACTCAGGAAACCCACACAGCCTTCCTGAAGACACTGGAGAGTATGAATGTCTCTCCAAACACCATCATATTGGGTGACTTCAACTACCTAAACATAGACTGGGAACATTACTCAAGCCCCAACACCCTAGCCCAAAGGTTCCTTGAGTTCATAAACTCAAATGCTATGGAACAACTAGTCATCATTCCCACAAGAGGAGAAAATATACTAGACCTGATCATCACAAACATGGGGACAAAATGCTCCACACCGAAGTATATCCCTCATTGGTGAGATCAGACCATAAATTAATCTCACTGGAGATCCACATCCCGCCCCACCCCCAGCAAAAAGACCACAGTGAAGAACTTCTCAAAAGCAAACTTCACACTTCTTAAGACTGGAGTGGTATCCTTCAAGGCCCCCGAGCCAGTGGAAACCACAACCCACGCTACTGAAACCCTTACAAATGCCTTCCACGAGCACCTCCAGGAATGTATGGATCAAGCAATCCCTAATAAAATCAAGACCCTTTCCACCAAAGGCAGGCGCCCGGTCTGGTGGACTCCAGCCATAAACAAACTCTACAACAAGAGGAGAAAGCTACTACATGACAGAGCAAAATCCCTAAAAGGGAAGGCATCTCTGATCAATACTAGCAAAAAACTACGATCACTCATAAAATCATCCAAGGCCAACTTTGAGAGAAAAATCTCTAATGACACAAAAGACAATCATAAAGCCTTCTTTTGCTATGTTAGAAACCTGGGTTGAAACTCCCACATATGCTCAGAATTAGTCCAAAATGATAAAAAAATCACTGAACCCACAGACATTGCCAACATACTGGCAGACAGGTTCAGTGCAAATTTCTCCCCTCCCTCCCCCCAAAAGGAGAAATATCTATCCCACCAGAGTCCAGCCTCCCAAACATCTCAGATGCCCAGGTGAGAGCTGCTCTCTCTAAAGCAAAAAACACAGCATCAATGGGACCGGACGGTGTCCCTGGCTGTGTGCTACACAAACTCAATGAAGAACTAAACCCACACATAAGGCTGCTGTTTAATCTTAGCCTTACTACAGGATACGTACCCAAAGAATGGCGTACGGCAACTGTGGTCCCACTCCACAAAGGTGGTGCTTCTACGGACCCTGGAAATTACCGCCCCATAAGCTTGACGAGCCTTGTCTGCAAAGCTATGGAGAGGATCATAATGGAACTCATAAATAAAGACATTGGGGACCTACAGACACTGGATCCTACCCAATTTGGCTTTGTCAAGGGCAGATCCTGCCTCTTGAACTTGGTCGACTTTTTCGAAACAGTCACTAAGGCCATTGATGAGGGTAAGGCAGTTCACACAGCCTACCTTGACCTAGCAAAAGCGTTCGACACAATACCTCACTCGGGCATCATAGAAAAGCTCACCAGCTTAGATGTAAACCCATATGTCACAAGATGGGCTGCAAACTGGCTCAAGGACAGAACACACAGGGTTAGAGTTGCTGGTGCCATGTCAGACTCTAAGCCGGTCACGAGCGGTGTCCCACAGGGCTCAGTCCTGGGCCCCCTCTTGTTCAGCATTTATTTTTCTGAAGTGCAGGCAAACATAGGGGGATTGTGGCTGACAAAATTTGCAGATGACTGCAAACTGGGCACCATAATTGACACTCCATCAGACACGGACATCCTCCAGTGAGGTCTCATAGAAATGGATAACTGGTGCCACAGCCATGGCCTTAAGCTAATGCCAAAACATGTATAGTCATACCCTTTGGGAAAAACAAGGTAACCCCTAATTACCACATAGGTGGTAATCCATTAAACACGGAAGAAGTTATCAGGGACCTGGGGACCCAAGTTGACAGTAACCTCTCTTTTGACACTCACATTGCCAAAGTGGTTAGGAAGACCTTCTACATTGCCCACCTGATCATGAAGGGATTCACATCCAGATCAGGAGAGGTCATTGTACCCCTGTACTCTTCACTTATCAGACCAATGATTGAGTACAACGCCCCATTCGGAATGTACCTTACCCGACACCTGCAGCAGTTGGAAAGACCCCAAAAGTTCCTCACCAAAAGGATAAAGGGGCTCAAACATATGTCATACGATGCCCGACTGAAGAAACTCCAGCTCTACTCAGTCGCATACCATCTGCTCAGAGGTGATCTGTGCCTGAAATACAAGGCCATGTCCAACCCGGAATTAATGGACATGCTCCACCTCAAAAAATCCAAATCCACCAGAGCCACGAGAGCAAGAGACTTAAACCTCAACACGGATATAAATAGGACGTGCTGGAGGGACAGATTCATCACCCAGAGACTCCCTACACTATGGAACAGAATCCCAGTCCATGTGAGGCAGAGCCCCTCACTGACTCTGTTCAAGAGAAATCTTGATGAGTAGATGGGAGATCGTAGGTTTACCCTGGGAATCATCTCTGTATCACTGCTGGACAGAGGCACAGCAAACTAATGGGTATAGTATTCTCATCCTAAGGGGTGGTGAAAGCCACACACACTCTGGCTAGGCTTATAAATGCCCTAGGGCAGATAGCCTAGTATGAACCTATGAACCTATGAACCTATGAACCTATGATAATTTAGTGCTACATGCCACTAGATTCAAACTCAGGACTGTGTGTGGATGTACTGCATACAAACCATTTAACAGACTGAGATACTGAATCACTGTTGACTGTTGAGTGACTGAAACTTGCCTGGAGATCACCTGGAACTATAATATGAATTGAGCAATACAAATTACAGGACATTTCTCTGGCATTCTAGTGCTATTACAGTGTTATGGTAGACTGCAGTGACAGTAGAACACACATGCATAAAATACACTCATTCTGCATATATAAAAAGCTGTACTTTAGAATCAACAATGCTAATGAACACACTTTATTTTTACTGATTAGAAATATCTGTGAAGTCCACATGCAATATCTGCCAGTTGACTGATCTGCCTCATCCATATACCTTTATTACCTGATGTCTGAGGAAGAAAGAGCAAAAAGTGAGAGATACTGGCCTGGAGACAGCCTTGTACAGTATTATGAGTTGAGCAATATAGTTTGCAGACCATTAGATTTGCTGGCTACAGCTATTATAGTGTTACACTTGACTGCAGCAACCTTACCATAGATAATCAATTCATGCAGTTCTACTGCAATGGTTTTGACAACATAATCCTGCTGAACAACATTTTGCTTGCTGTTATTGGTATTCTAATGCTTTATCGAAGTACAGTTTTTATTGTTCATTTATGGCACAACTCTACAGCTCTAAATGCCCATTTATTGCAATACAGTTTTTTTCTTGTGTATAATTTATTCTAGGGTCATAGGTTAGTACTCGGCTATCAGCCCTAGCCTAGCCTAGCCATAACAATTCCCTGGATATTTCCTCCCACAATATTTACTTCTCTGGACCCCTGTCTAGCAGGGTGGCTGACGTGATCCCTGGGGTGAATTTCCTATCTGCCATCCAATCGTCAAGGTTCCTTTTGAAGAGATACAAGGGGGCGCTCTGCTTGACATATATGGGCAGCCTATTCCAGAGTATGGGGAGTCTCTGGGTTAAGAACCTATCCCTCCAGCATGTTTTGTTCATTGTGATGACAAGGTTTAGATCTCTGGAACCAGTGGCTCTGAGGGATTTGGGATTTCTTTAAATGGGGCATGTCCAACAGCACAGGGTTTGATATGGCCTTGTATGTTAAGCAGAGATTGCCTCTGAGTATAAGATATGCCACAGAGTATAGCTAGATTTTTTTAGATGGTCAGCATAGGGCATCTGCTTTAGGCCTGTGATTCTTTTAATGAGGTATTTCTGCTGCCTTTCCAGCTGTTGCAGATGTCTTGTGAGGTGCATACCAAATGGGGAGTTGTACTCTATAATTGGTCTAATGAGGGATGAGTACAGTGGGACAATGACCTCCTTTTTTCTGTATGAAAAGCCCTTAGTGATGAGGTGTGCCACACAGAAGGATTTCCTGACTGTTGTGGCAATGTGGTTATCGAAGGTGAGACCACTGTCCACCTGTGTCCCCAAGTCTTTCATCACACTTTCAGTGTTTAGTGAACTGCCACCTATGTGGTAATTCATGGGTAAATGTTTTTCCCCAGAGGGGATAACTATACATTTCTTGGCATTAGGCTTGAGCCCATGGTTCTGGCACCAAACATCTGTTTCTGTAAGGCCCTTTTGTAGAATATCCACATCATTTGGGGATTCAATAATGGCTCTCAGTTTGCAGTCATCTGCAAACTTTGTTAGCCAGAGACCCTTAGTGTTGACCTGTACTTCAGAGAAGTAGATGCCAAATAAGAGTAGTCCCAGGACTGAGCCCTGAAG